>NC_091311.1:29569388-29629388 GCF_038502225.1 Cherax quadricarinatus | reverse complement strand
ACCTGCTGGGGGACGGGCGAGCCGTGTCCGCCGAAGGCCCGGTGTCCATCCCTAGCTGCACGGCAGTAAATTCCTGTCTGCAAAAGGAAGGGGGAGTCATTAGGCCATATTTCTTGAGTGCTAGTCATGCATACGTAACTAGAGTCGGCCCACGGTCATGCTTCCACCCCCCTCCCCGCCGCCGCCGCCGCCGCCGCCGCCGCCGCCGCTGCCGCTACCGCTGCCGCTGCTGCTGCTGCTGCTGCTGCTGCTGCTGCTGCTGCTGCTGCTGCCTTGTTTCTCCTCCAGGTGCTTTTTTCAGTTTCTTCTCTTGCTCTTTCTTCTATTTTTCTGAACTTGCTGTCAATGCTCCTGCTGTTTCTGCTATTGCTGTTTCTACATTTACTGCTGTTACTTTTGTTGATGCCACTATCTCTGCTCCTGCTGTTTTTCATATTTTTACTTCTGCTGCTGCAATGCTTGCTCCTGCTGTTTCTGCTGCTTCTTTCTGCTCCTCCTGTTTCTGTCCGTGGCTGTCCTTGCTGTTTTTTTGCAGGTGTATCTGTTGTTCCATTTTGCTTTTGTTTAGGCTATGGTTGGCATAGTGATAGACGTCTTTTTTTTTTTAAGCTTATCAGATGTGATTTCAATTATTACTTTTAAATTTTCCTTTATGCGATATTCTCTGTTAATTTCTAATTGAATTCTGTGACTGCTAATAATGAAGGTTTTCTTGGGAGTGCTAATATACCATTCTTTCTGCTGTATATTATTATTGTTATTATTATTATTATTATTATTATTATTATTATTATTGCTGTTGTTGTTGCTTAAAAGAGAGAAAACTTTGTCGCTGCAGACATTGCTGTTCGTGTTGAAGCTACTGCTGTTGCTGTTGTTATTCTCGCTGCTGTTTCTTTATCTTCTGATCCATGTCTTTGCCATAGTTGTTATTCCTGGTGATCGTAACACTGCAGTGTTTATTGTCCAACTGCATTGTGAATGGTGACTTTAGCGATGTTATAATTATTGATAGTTACTGCCACTAGTAATGCTGTCACTGCGTCTGCTATTGTTATATCTGTCACTGTTGTGAGTTCTTGTTCCTGCTATTATATGCTTATATTCAGCTGTGCCACTCATGATGCTGTTGCAAGCACCTCAACTAAAGTTTTCATTCCTAATTCTGTTTCTCGTTGCACTTCAAATGCTTTAGTCAGGGAATTATGACTTATTCTCCTTAGTAGTTAAATGGCTGTGCCTGGAGCTGCGAGTCGACCTCTTTTAACTTTTAGCACAAGGTGAAAACATACACTCTGACAGTGTCCTCACATTACACGCGTTTATTTACTCCCTTGTACTTTTATTTATCTAGGTATTTATATATCCTAGCGTTGACTTATACAGGTGTCTAAATATCCAAGTGTCTCCATAACTCGTGTATTGTAATATCCAGGTGTCTCCATATTCAGTGTATTGTAATATTCAGATGTCCCCCCATATTCCGTGTATTGTAATATCCAGGTGTCCCCGTATTCCGTGTATAGTAATATTCAGGTGTCCCCATAAATCGCGTGTTATAAAATAGAGTTCCGTTATTCCGTGAGTCATAATATTGAAGTATGTGGTTGTCCAAGGCTTGTCAGCCAGGTATGCTGGCATTGGCCTTTGTACATGATTGTTCAAAGTGTCGTTAAGGCCTATAAATGCGCAACAAAACGCATTCTTGGCTATAACTCCCACCTCCCCGCCTCCTTCCTTTCTTCTGCTCCTGCCACGGCGTTGGCTGGCTGGCTGGCTGGCTGGCTGGCTGGCTGGCTGGCTAAGTGACTTGCTGTCTTGCTAGCTGAGTGACTGGTTGAATGGCTTGGTGGTAGGCAATCTAGTTGGCTAGCCAGTTTTCCGACAGGTTGGCTAAGTGAATCAATGGCTAGCTAGCTAGCTGGCTAACTGGCTAGGTGGTTGATTAGCCGAGTGACTAATTGACAAACTGGAAAACTTGTTGGCTTGGTAACTTGGTTGATAACTAGCTTGTGGGCTGGCTGGCAAATAACTGATTCTCTGGCTAGCTAATTCGCTGACTGGCTGGCTGGTTTGCTGACTTGCTAATTCGTTTACTAGCTGGCTTGTAAACGTGCTGAATATCTTTCTAGCTGGGTGGGAGGCTGGTTAACTGACTTGTTTATTGTCTAGCTGGCTGATTGGCCGCCTGACTTCTGACTGACAGCCTTGTTGACTAGCTTCTTTGGCTCGTGAGCTTGTTCCAGGAATGCCTTACATGCCCATGGGGAATTTGTCCTTTTATGATGTGTTTATTACGTGCTTCGTTGTCTCTCATGTTTTCCTTCATTTACTGGTGCTTTACGGTTTGTAATTTTCATATTCATTCTCTCTTTCTCTTTCTAGTTGAGATATCTCGAGGTTCACTGTCTCACAACAACCAGTGGTGGAATGATGTATCGTGGCCCAGAGAAAGTCGACGGTGTTTTCTCTCCGACGATCAGGATCATTGGTAGTTTACACCTGATCTCTTCCTCCAGCGCAGACGAACAACTTTTGGCAAAATGTATTCCTTCAATTTCATTTCGGACCATACGTACTTGTCCTACCAAGCTCGTGAACTTTCAGATTTAACCAACCAGCTAACAAGAGTTAGCTGATTAATAATTAACCAACCAGCTAACAAGAGCAAATTAACTAGTTGGCTAATGAACAAATTAGTTTGTTGGATAATCAGTGAGCTAGAGAGATGAACAATTAGCTCTCATTTGTTTACGAAATATATATTAAGAAAATTGTTTTTCAAGAAAAAATTATGCAGTGTCTTGCATATCTACTTACGGAAGAATCTGACATACACTTGCTCATATGATTTAGTAATATATCTTACAAATTAATAAGAGGTTTCAGTGACAATTTGCTTGTAACAGAAAAAAAAATTGATAATTTGTAAATATATCCAAATGTTCTAGGCTTTTTGTGTTCCTAGGCCATTTTTTATGCATCTATGTGATCTTGTACTATCGTCCATATGATGTATATTATATGGGATGCACAAAAACAAAAAAAGGAAAACTAGTCACTACCTCCACATGAAGAAAATGGGATGCCAGATAAAATAGCTTCTACCACCCCTGGAATGGATATTGCGTTTACCTAAACTAGCCACTACCGTCCACACGATGGATATGGGTTGCACCATAGATTAACGACTACCATCCACAGGACGGTTATGGTTGCACCATAAACTAGCCACTACCGTCCACAGGATGGGTATGGTTGCACCATAAACTAGCCACTACCGTCCACAGGATGGATATGGGTCGCACCTTTAATCACTGCCATCCATAGGATGGATATGGTTTCACCATAAACTAGCCACTACCGTCCCCAGGATGGATATGGTTGCACCATAAACTAGCCACTACCGTCCACAGGATGGATATGGGTTGCACCATAAACTAGCCACTACTGTCCACGGGATGGATATGGCTGCACCATAAACTAGCCACTACCGTCCACTGGATGGAGATGAGTAGCACCATAAACTCCCCACTACCGACCACAGGATAGATATGGGCATAATAAGAACTCTACACTACACAAATAACCCGCACATAAAAGAGAGAAGCTTACGACGACGTTTCGGTCCGACTTGGACCATTGACAAAGTCACAGAGTTATTTATAATAAGAACTCTATATATCACGTTAATGCATAACCTTATTTTCCATTTGGCTCTACTTACTTATCAACCAATCTTTCTTTCTCTTATGCCACTTACTTATCAACCAATCTTTCTTTCTCTTATGCCATTATTTTTCTCTTTTCTCTCTCGTATTTTCTAGCCTTCTGCTCTACCATTACCTGTCTTTTCTGTACTTTCCTCCATTTTAATTTATCCCTTTATCTCTCCCTCATTTTGATACTTTCTCCATTTCCTCTCTTCTATCCTTTCCAACGCCCCTTCTTCCGACTGTTCCTTGCTCCAATTCTTTGATGTTCTTTATCTATCCTTCCCTACGTAATCCCTCGCCCATCTGCTTTTACATTCTAATTTCTATAAGCTCCCTCATGCTTCCCAGTGTTTTTTCCATCTATCCTGAGGTCCCTTCCAGCTTCCTTTAGGGCTCTCTCACTTTTTCCTAGGGCCCGTTCCTGGTCTTCTCAGGCATCGTCTAGGTTCCCTCCCTTCTTTCGGAGAATTTAACCCTTGGGTCTTGATATCTTTCCTTAAAACCCACCTTCACCCCCCTAATCTTCCTCAATTTTACATACGAACTCTCCCTCCTCCTCCTCCTGTATCCTTCCCTCCTTCCCCAAAAATACTTCATCTTTTCCCAGGACCTCTCCAGCTACCCCGAATACCTCCGTCATCCCCATGAGCTCCCTCCCCATCTTCCCCAGAGTCTCACCCCTCAGCCATAAAGGAAGGCGCCGATAAGACGGTCACTCGTTCTCTCTACGCCCCGAGAAAAGGCAACAAAAGAATCCCGTAGGCGGTGAGAACCCCTCAAGCTCGTAAATTCTTATCGATGACACTTATATGACAGCCTCGCTCGTTCTCGCCCGCCGCCGCACATTAATACCGCTTCGAGCTGCCTCATGAGCGCGCTCGGGAACGGGGAAACAAAGCTCTATAAAGGCCCTTTAGGGTCAGTAAAGGCATTGTTTAACACGTGATTATCCTCGTTGTTGTCCTCTTCCGCGGCAGGATGAGAGAGTGAGAGAGATAGAGATGGGAAATATCTTCCTAGAGTTTGAGATATGAGAAAAGCCTCAGAAGTGAGTCATTTCAAAACATCGAATCGTTTGGTACGAGACTGCAGTTCCAGTTTTATTGTTGCAAAAGTGCAACATAAACCGACCGTCAAGCAGACTTCCGGAAATAAAGGAGATGCTAGATTCCTTCCTAATCTTTGAGTCGAGAAGCCAGTCTTTTTTTTTTCTTTTCCTATGTTATACACGGACACACATTGTCCTTCACGCTATCATATTGCTTCGTAAAGTCTCGTCATGCGCTCCACTTTCCATTTCGGGGAAGAATTCCTAGGGTCTTATTACAGCTTCAGCGGAGTTATGATCTCGTAAAAGTCGGTGTAGATACTTGACTCCCGGGCGCGGATAACTGTTACCCGCTGCTCACTGTTCTCTAGAATTAATTAAGCAGGAGAAACACAACTAAGGTCGCTTTATGCAGCCATCCGCAACGTTAAAAGTGTTACTATAATCTCGTGCCAGGCCACCAGCTGGCCAGAAGCTTCGTACCATGTATGTGCTGTCCTCAGGTTCAGACCTTCATAAACAAAACATTTGTGCTGCCCAACACAGTTCACAGTGAAATTCCAGCTAGAGGTGTATGCCTCTCCGTGTATATGCGCTGAGCGTTTACTTTAATTTATAATTTAGTGATTAAAATATTCTTGGCGGGCGATGAACAGGTAACTTGCAGCCTTAATAAACCTTTGAGTAGTCGACAGTCTTAAAGCCCAATTAACCAACTAGCCAATCAACACACTGCACGCGTGGCAATTGTATTTGCACCGAAGAGTGTAAATTTCTTAGCACCTTGTATACATTGGGAGAAGTGTATTTCTTTTTATGTATCATTATATTAATGGTATATAATACCAATGAGCTGACGAATAAGACACATGTGCAACACCTGCACGTTCAAATGAACAGGTAATATACAGCCTTAATGACTCCCCTGCAGTGCATACGCTTTATAACTAGCCAACAACCTGCCACAACGTACGTATATTGCATTTATTCTAAGCCCGTTTTTGGGATAAAATATGTTATGAATGCTATTGCGGATGAAGCAAAAAAACAAACAAAACTCTGTGCAAGGTAAAGTAAAAATATCACTTCAAATCCCGGCAAGAAAACTGTGATGAATTCAAGTGAGTAACAGATGTATGATGGAGTGAAATACGAGGAGGTTCATCGTAATGTTATTGGCAGAAGACGAAAAGTTTTTTTTTATTGTGTAAAGATATATTTAAGGCATTGAAAAAATATCTCGATTTAAATATAGACAACAGTGTCACCAGACAACCATACACTTACGAAGAAACTAGTCTACAGATAAATGGAAATGCCTATATAAACTCTTCTAAAAATATACACTGCAACTATATTGGGATTTTCACAAACCCCTCCAGGGAGGTTCCTTGATGCCGAGAGGGGACGTTGATACAGGGTTGACCCTGTCCTTGCTTTCCTTGGATCAAATTTGATTTCTTCCTATTCCCACAGACGCTGCATGACCCCTACGGGCTTAGTTACCTTTAAAATAATAAAAGAAAATGAAAAGGCAATGGAAAAATCCAAACACATAAAGGCTCCCTTTAGGCAGGTACCTTGATTCTAGCTAAGGTCTCGTGATCCAAGGAATAGGAGCTACCATATCTTTCCTCGAATCAAATATATTTACCCCTAGTCCACAGCCTCTCTGAGGTGACGCTTCTCGTGATTAGTAGACTGTTAGAATGGGATCTTGGAGGAGGTAATACCACACTCACACAGGTGGGGCCAGGAGGTGTGACTCGATCCCTGCATCCACTTATAGGTGTATACATATAGATACACACACACACACACACACACAAACACACACAGTTAGGTTGTGGGGGAAGGAATTGAAAGTTTGGGTAACAATTTGGTTCTGTACGTGATTTACATATTAATTTGCAACTCTCTGCCATCTTATGTGTTAAATTTTCTCCAAGAGACACCAGTATGCTAATGACTACAACTCTGTGTGCGTGTGTGTGTGTGTGTGTGTGTGTGTGTGTGTGTGTGTGTGTGTTGCAAGAGAAGGGTTTGGCTGGGGAGGGGGAGGTCACAGGCGATGGTACAGTAGCGACCAGAATTTCATTAAGGCTGTGCATATAACAAAGTGCCAAGAAAAATCCCTTTTGTTTTAGTAGTGAGTGTTGAGTTAGCAAAGTAATGAACCGGCCTGCCAAGACTGGAATTGATATTAGTTTTGGTGTGTGTGTGTGTGTGTGTGTGTGTGTGTGTGTGTGTGTGATATTATGATAATGCCCTAACCTATCTGTACGTACCTGATTGGCGTGGCAGGGGTTGAGTTCCAGCTACTGGCCTTGCCTCTTAACTTGCCATTTACTAGGCTTACTCCTTCTTAGCCCTCTCATACCTGTTGTTAAAAGTATGTACGGAGCCTTTCTCTACAATTTCTTCGTCCAGGTCATTTCACTTCATGACCACCATCAGGATGAACAAATGAATCCTGATAGGATGGATAATGAGAACATCCAAGACAAGAGATGCTAAGCCAGTGATGATCCTTTTTAAATCACTTGTTCTCTCTAGGCTGGAATACTGCTGTACATTAACATCCCCATTCAAGGCAGGTGAAATTGCAGAACTAGAGAATGTACAGAGAACCTTTACTGCACGTATAAGTTCCATCAAACACCTTAACTACTGGGAGCGCCTAGAAGCACTTAACTTGTACTCACGAGAGCGCAGGCGAGAGATATATATCATAATCTACACCTGGAAGATTCTGGAGGGACTGGTCCTAATATGCACACAGCAATCACTCCATACGAAAGCAAAAGACTTGGCAGGCGATGCAACATACCCCCAGTGAAAAGTAGGGGCGTCACTGGTACACTACAAGAAGGCGCAATAAGTGTCCGGAGCCCAAGACTGTTCAACAGCCTCTCACCAGCAATAAGGGACATTACCGGTAGACCTCAGGTTGTCTTCATGAGGGAGCTGGACAGATACCTAAAGACGGTGCCGGATGAGCCGGGCTGTGGTTCGTACGTTGGATTGCGTGCGGCCAGCAGTAAGAGCCTCGTTGATTAGGCCCTGATCCACCGGGAGGCCTGGTCGTGGACCGGGCCGCGGGGGCGTTGATCCCCGGAATGCCCTCCAGGTAGACACCCCTATCACTCTTTTGTGCCCTTAATTTGTAGTTGTGCCCTAGTGTACCTGCTTTCCTCCTCTCTAATAATATAATTCAATCCACCGTATAAAGTTAAATGAGAATTTTGTACGGTTCTTCTTTCCTCTAATGTCATAAGGGTCAGTTCCGGAAGTCTCTCAATATGGCGCTTTTCTTTAGCTATGGGACAAGTTTTATTGCTAATCTTTGCACTTTCTTAAGTTTCGTAACATGGTGTATCTGGTGAGGGTTCCATGTAAGGGAGGGAGAATTTGGAAGGATGTGTTCTATCGCCGTCGAACGGAGATAGGATAGGATAACAGAATTATTTTTCATAAACAGAGTTGTTGGCTAGTGGAATGCATTTAATGAGGGATTAGTAAAATTATATGATGAAGAATGTGCTGAAGATGGGACACCATGTAGCTACAAACAGGTAAATGAAATAGGTAATTACAGTCACACACACACACACAGACACACAAGTGCATATATATACAATCAGATAGACACACACAAATACACACACCTAGTCATCGTGGTTGTATATAAGCCACCAAATGCAACCTCCCAACAGTTCGAGGAACAGCTACTGAAAATTGATTACTGTCTGGAAAGCCTTCCAGCTCCGTCTCCCAACATCTTACTACTTGGTGGTTTCAACCTAAGGAGTACAAAATGGAAGAATGTAGCGAATAATGTTATAGCAGAAACAATCCCTGGAGGTAGCGCAGTTGAAAGGTCACACACACATGAGCTACTAAGTCTCTGCGATAAACACACCTTAAGCCAGCAGATAGTGGAGCCAACAAGACTAGAAAACACACTTGACCTAATCTTCATAAATAGTGAGGACCTGGTAAGAGACATAATATCAAAAACAACTAATTCCGATCACAATCTAATCGAAGTCCAGACTTACATGCACAGGGGTCCTGATCAGCAAAATGCATGTACCTGTGAAGGTGTCTTCACAAAATGTAACTTCAACATCAACTGGGACCAGGTAAATCATGTCTTAAATGAAACATGTTGAGAAGATATCTTAAAAAACATGGATCCAAACCAGTGCCTTGAAAGGATCAACTTCCTGGCAGCTGAAGCATGTTCTAAGCATATTCCCCTAAGAAAGAAGATCAGGAGTAAACTGGAGAAGGACACTTCCTCAACAGAAGACGGCGAAGAATTACTGAGCTCCTCAGAAACGCTAGAATATCTGATACACGGAAGGAGGAGCTGACCAGGGAAGTGGAAACTATCGAACTTAAGTTAAAGGTCTCTTACATGAACCAAGAGAGACAGGAGGAGCTTAAAGCTATTAGTGAAATTGAAAGAAATTCGAAATATTTCTTTTCATATGCCCAAAACAAGGCAAATACCACCTCTAGTATCGGGCCCTTACTCAGACAGGATGGGATTTACACAGATGACAACAAGGAAATGAGTGAAATACTGAAATCCCAGTACGACTCTGTGTTTAATGAGCCACTAATCAGTCTGGGGATCGACGATCCAAATGATTTCTTCATAAATGAGCCTCAAAACTTCATCAATGTATGCCAGATTTCCGACATTACCCTAACTCCGATAGACTTTGAAAACGCCCTTGACAACATGCCCATGCACTCAGCCCCAGGCACAGACTCATGGAACTCTGTGTCCATTAAGAACTGCAAGAAACCCCTCTCACGTGCCCTAAGTATACTATGGAGGAGCTTAAACATGGGTGAAATTCCAGTCACTTAAAACAAAAGATATAGCCCCCACTCCATAAAGGTGGCAGCAAAGCATTAGCTAAGAACTATAGACCAATAGCTCTAACGTCCCACATCATAAAAATCTTAGAAAGAGTGCTAAGAAGCACGATTGCAAACCACCTGGATTCCCAAAAACTCCACAATCCAGGGCAACATGGGTTCAGGACAGGCCGCTCTTGCCTCTCACAACTACTGGATCACTATGACATGACCTTGGATGCACTGGAAGAAAATCAGAATGTAGATGTAATATACACAGACTTTGCAAAAGCGTTTGACAAGTGCGATCATGGCGTAATATAGCACAAAATACGTGCTAAAGGTATAACTGGGAAAGTGGGGAGATGAATCTTCAACTTCCTAACCAATCGATCACAAAGAGTAGTGGTCAACAGAGTTCAATTGGAGGCTACCATTGTGAAGAGCTCTGTTCCACAAGACACAGTACTCGCCCTCATTCTGTTCCTCTTCCTCATATCAGACATAGACAGAGATGTAACCCACAGTACGTCTTATCCTTTGCAGACGATACTAGGATCTGCATGAGGATGGTATCTATTGAGGACACGGTTAACCTCCAAGAAGATATAAACTAAGTTTTCCAGTGGGCAACGGAAAACAATATGATGTTCAATGAGGACAAATTCCAAATACTCCGTTATGGAAAACTGGAGGGAATAATAACTAGAACAGAGTATACTACAAACTCTGGCCATACAATAGAGCGGAAAAATAATGCAAGGGGCCTTGGAGCGGTAATGTCTGAGGATCTCACTTTCAAGGATCACAACAGTGCCACGATCACAAGTGCAAAGAAAATGATAGGATGGATAATGAGAACGTTCAAAACGAGAGATGCCAAGCCAATGATGATCCTTTTCAAGTCACTTGTTCTGTCTAGGCTGGAATACTGCTGTACATTAACATCTCCGTTCAAAGTAGGTGAAATTGCAGATCTAGAGAGTGTACAGAGAACCTTTATTGCACGTATAAGTTGTGTCAAGCACCTTAACTACTGGGAACGCTTGGAAGCACTTGACTTGTACTCGTTGGAACGCAGGAGAGAGAGATATATCATAATCTACACTTGGAAAATCCTGGAAGGAATGGTCTCGAATCTACACACAGAAATCACTCCCTACGAAAGTAAAAGACTGGGCAGGCGATGCAAAATGCCCCCAATTAAAAGTAGGAGCGCCATTGGTACACTAAGAGAAAACACCATAAGTGTCCTGGGCCCAAGACTGTTCGACAGCCTCCCACCAAGCGTAAGGGGAATTACCAATAATCCCCTGGATGCCTTCAAGAGAGAGCCGGACAGATACCTAAAGTCAGTGCCGGATCAGCCGGGCTGTGGTTCGTACGTTGGACTGCGTGCGGCCAGCAGTAACAGCTTGATTGATCAGGCCCTGATCCACCGGGAGGCCTGGTCGTGGACCGGGCTGCGGGGGCGTTGATCCCTGGAATAACCTCCAGGTAACACAAACACACACTCAAGAGAAACTCTTCAAAAGTATATTTAATGTCTAGCATTTTTATATCACTATGTACCACACGTCGCAGCTGTGTATATATTTTTTCTGTGTAGTTGAAAGGAATCTCTTTACATTATTATTTTATTAGACAACTTACTGTCGTCTGAAAGCCGTCGTTATTTCTTTTACTGTTGCTGTATATCCTAAAATTATTGAGATTAGCTATTTTATGATAATATTACCACGCTTCAGATGTGTTGTGCGAGCTTGTATGGCATGACCAACACAAACATAGATTTTTCCTGCTCCGTACTGTACTGCCTCCTTTATGTATATCGATTTATGCCTTAAGTATTATTTATATGGATTTGCGAATAGAACTGTTGAATAAATAAACAACGTTATATTCACACAACAATAGTAGACCTCTTTCAAACTACGAAATATGTGTACACGCGACTGGATATTCTGTGTAATGCTCGGCAGTAAATTTGCTGCAAAATGAGGTATACAGACTTTGAGTGTGAGAGAATTATGTGCCTCGTGCTAAAAGGCACTGTGTCTACCTAGTATTATAAACGAGAATTTGTGAAAGATGCAAATCTCCTTTCAATCTTAGCTTAGTGTATTTTTCATAAGCTGCTGTGGCGTTTTTTTTTTTTTTTTAGGGTGGCAGATTAACATTCGTGCACTCTGGGGATACCTAGGTATAGTGGTGGACTTGCAATGTTAGGTCGCCAGTTCGAATCCCAGTACTCCTTACACAATCTGCTACTCTAAGGTATTACATGATAGACCTTTCATTACCTGGGTTCATTTATGTTACATGACATGAAAATCGTCTTCTAGCCAGTTAAGATACAACACATACTAATCAGCCATCACATGCTAGTTCTCAATAACTGCCAGACTCTCGAACATAGAAGTTACGCGACAGACAAGACGATTTCCTTCCTTCATATTCATATTTTAATTTTTCTAACAAGTATAATTAAAATATAAGTTCTCAACATTTTAGTGTGCCTCAAAGTAGGCCGTGTGTTTTGTGGTGTATCGAACCTGGTCGTATATTAAACCTCGTCGAGTATCGAACCTAATCATGTATTGAACCTCGTCGTGTACTGAACCTCGTCGAGTATCGAACCTGTCATATACTGAACCTCATGTACTGAACCTCGTCGTGTACTGAACCTCATGTACTGAACCTCGTCGTGTACTGAACCTCGTGTACTGAACCTCGTCGTGTATTGAACCTCGTCATGTATTGAACCTCGTCGTGCACTGAGCCTCGTCGTGTATCGAACCTCGTTGTGTATTGAACTTGGACTTTTTGATATTTCCCTAAACGACTGGTGCCAAAAGCGTTGGTGTATCCGTTCATTATTAATATATCTTTATTTTCATTGATCATCACTTTCATACATACATAAGAACATAAGAACGAAGGAACACTGCAACAGGCCTACTGGCCCATGTGAGGCAGGTCCAAGTCTCCTACCGGCTTAAGCCAATGCACCCAACCTAGTCAGGTCAGGTCACCTTGACTTAAGGGAGGAACACGGCAACCGTCCTGGTAGCACAAGCTTATCAGGTCCAACTCACACCCACCCACACCCACTCATGTATTTATCCAACCTATTTTTAAAGCTACACAACGTTCTGGCCTCTATAACTGTACTTGGGAGTTTGTTCCACTCATCCACAACTCTATTACCAAACCAGTACTTTCCTATATCCTTCCTGAATCTGAATTTTTCTAACTTAAAACCATTGCTGCGAGTCCTATCTAGGCTAGATATTTTCAGCACACTATTTACATCCCCTTTATTTATTCCTGTCTTCCATTTATACACCTCAATCGTATCCCCCCTAATTCTACGTCTTTCTAGAGAGTGAAGATTCAGGGCCCTTAGTCTATCCTCATAAGGAAGGTTTCTGATACATGGGATCAACTTTGTCATCCTCCTTTGTACATTTTCCAGAGCATTTATATCCATTCTGTAATACGGTGACCAAAACTGTGCAGCATAATCCAAATGAGGCCTAACCAAGGATGTATAGAGTTGAAGAACAACCTGAGGACTCCTATTATTTATGCTTCTTGATATAAAGCCAAGGATTCTATTAGCTTTATTGCGAACACTTATGCACTGTTGTCTTGGTTTCAGATTACTGCTAACCAGAACTCCTAAATCTTTTTCGCAATCCGTAATATTAAGATCTACATTATTTAGTTTATATGTGGCATGGTTATTGTCCTGTCCAACATTTAGAACTTTGCATTTGTCTATATTAAACTGCATCTGCCACCTCTCCGACCACTGCATCAGTCTACTCAAATCTTCCTGGAGTGCTCTAATGTCCTCGTCAGAATGAATTCGACGGCCTATTTTGGTGTCATCGGCAAACTTGCTGATGTCGCTCTTTATGCCCTCATCTATGTCGTTTATGTATATTGTGAACAGCAGGGGGCCCCAACACTGACCCCTGTGGAACACCGCTCGTGACGCTTCCCCACTCTGATTTCTCCCCATTTATGCAAACTCTCTGCTGCCTATTTGTCAACCATGCCTCTATCCAGGAAAAAAATTCTCCTCCTATTCCATGTGTCTTAATTTTCCTCAATAGTCTCTGATGTGGGACCCTGTCAAAAGCCTTACTGAAGTCCATGTACACAATATCATATTCATTACCATGATCTACCTCCTCAAATACCTTAGTGAAAAAAGTTAACAAATTCGTAAGGCAGGAACGCCCCTTTGTAAAACAATGCTGAGATTCGTTGATTAATTTATGCTTTTCAAGGTGGCTACGAACTGCCTCGGCAATTATTGATTCCATAAATTTTCCCACTATGGAGGTTAGGCTTATTGGTCTATAGTTTGAAACTAAGGACCTGTCACCTGCTTTGAAAATAGGTATCACATTTGCCATTTTCCACTTATCTGGCACCATGCCAGTTTGTAGTGATATGTTGAAAAGATTAGCCAAAGGTTTGCTAAGCTCCTCTTTACATTCCTTTAGAACCCTTGCATACAGTTCATCAGGGCCTGGGGATTTGTTAGGTTTTAATTTATCTATTTGCCTAAGGACCATGTCACTTGTGACCCTAATCGTGCACAGTTTATTATCGTCCTGTTCCACATAATTTATAATTTCTGGAATATCGCTGGTATCCTCCTGTGTAAAAATTGAGAGGAAGTATGTGTTAAAACTTCTACACATTTCCTTATCACTGTCAGTGAGCTGACCCGAGGAACTTTTGAGTGGGCCTATCTTGTCCCTGATCTTACTTCTGTATACCTGAAAGTATCCTTTTGGGTTAGTCTTCGAATCTCTTGCAACTTTAACCTCATAATCTCTTTTTGCTTTTCTAATTCCTTTTTTTATTTCTCTCTTTAACTGAATATATCGATTTCTTAATTGCCCCTCTCCTCTTTTGATTTGCCTATATATGCCTCTCTTTTGACCAATTAGATATTTTAATCTATTGTTCATCCATTTAGGATCATTTTTGTTTGATCTGATTTCCCTATTTGGAACATAATTTGACTGAGCAGCTAGAACTATGCCCTGGAAAGCGTCATATCGGCATCCATCACCACCTACCTGACCCTTAGTCAGGTCATTCCAGTTCAGCCCACCTAAGTAATTTTTCAGTCCTATGAAATCAGCCAAGCGGAAGTCAGGGACAGAGACTTGATTGCCATTATTAGGGGAATTCCATGATATATTAAAACTGAGTGATTTGTGATCACTTTCCCCAAGCTCATCATTAACCTCAAGATTATTAATTAGTGTTTCCCTACTGGCAAGAACCAAGTCAAGGAGGTTATTTCCCCTAGTTGGCTCTGTCACAAACTGTTTTAAAAAACAATCCTGGATCGTATCAAGAAAGTCACCTGACTCTAAATTTCCTGTCAAATTGCTCCAGTCAATCTGTCTATAGTTGAAATCTCCCATTAGCACAACATTTTCGTTTGTAGATGCTTTACGAATTTCGTCCCATAGAAGTTTACTGCACTCCCTATCAAGATTTGGGGCCCTGTAAATCACACCCAAAATTAGTTTTTCTCGGCCCTCGAGAAGCTGTAACCAAACAGATTCAGTGGCTGACGCTTCTACTTTTATATCTTGTCTAACACAACAATTTAAATTGTCTCTGACATACATCGCTACTCCACCACCTTTCCTGTTGACCCTGTCAGTGTGGAATAATTTATAGCCTTGTATGTGACATTCAGAGGGCATCTCTCTATCTTTCAGATTGAGCCAGGTCTCTGTTATAGCAATAATATCTATGTTTCATACATACATGCATACATAATAATAAGCTGATCTTGCTGAATAATCCAAACTCCCTTAAAAATTTATCCTTTCTCATTTTATTTTTACAGATAGCTACATTTTTTCATTAACATTGACTTGAAAAATTCTCTTTTTTGACCAAACTTAACTTACAAAACCTCACCTAACCTACACTAATCTAACTTTTTTTTTAGCCGAAGTCTACGGAATCAGATTAGTTTAAATTTATTTATCATTCCTTAAAATCAATTATATATATTTTATCGTTATGCTCAGACTGATTTCCGCAGATTCTTGGCATATTTTTTTTTAATTCTGCTTATTCAGCAGAAAACTCTATTGTCATTCAGGTCTAACTCAAATGTACTCACCTAGTTGTGGTTGCAGGGGTTGAGTCATGGCTCCTGGCCCCGCCTCTTCACTGGCCGCCACTAGGTCACTCTTCCTGCGCCCTGAGGTTTATTATACCTCTGCTTAAAGCTATGAATGGATCCTGCCTCCACTACATCGCTTCCCAAACGGTTCCACTTCCTGACTACTCTATGACTGAAGAAATACTTCCTAACATCCCTGTGATTCATCTGAGTAGTCAACTTCCAAATGTGTCCCCTTGTTGCTGTGTCCCAAATCTAGAACATTCTGTGTCTGTCCACCTTGATAATTCCTCGCAGTATTTTATGTCGTTATCATGTCCCCCTTTATTTCTCCTGTCCTCCAGTGTCGTCAGGTCGATTTCCCTTAACCTCTCCTCGTAGGACATACCCCTTAGCTCAGGGACTAGTCTTGTTGCAAACCTTTGCACTTTCTCTAGTTCCTTCACGTGTTTGGCTAGGTGTGGGTTCCAAACTGGTGCCGCATACTCCAATATATGCCTAACGTACACAGTATACAGGGTCCTGAAAGATTCCTAATTAAGATGGCGGAATGCAGTTCTTAGGTTTGCCATGCGCCCATATGCTGCAGCAGTTATTTGATTGATGTGCTCCTCAGGAGATGTGCCTGGTGCCTGGCCCCCCTAGACTATACTCCGTCTGCGATCTTCTTTGCCCTTCCCCAATCTTCATAACTTTGCACTTGGTGGGGTTGAACTCCAGTAGCCAATTACTGGACCAGGTCTGCAGCCTGTCCAGATCCTTTTGTAGCTCTGCCTGATCCTCGTCCGATTGGATTATTCTCATCAACTTCACATCATCTGCAAACAGGGACACTTCGGAGTCTGTTCCTTCAGTCATGTTGTTAACAAATACCAGAAACAGCACTGGTATTAGGACTGACCCCTGTGGGACCCCACTCTTTACAGGTGCTCTGACACCTCGCCACGTACCATGACTCGCTGCTGTCTTCCTGATAGGTATTCAGTGATCCATTGTAGTGCCTTCCCTGTTATCCCTGCTTGGTCCTTCAGTTTTTGCACTAAACTCTTGTATGGAACTGTGTTAAACGCCTTCTTATAGTCCAAGAGAATGCAATCTACCCACACGTCTCTCTCTGTCTTACTACTGTCACCCTGTCGTAATATTCCAGTAGGTTTATGACACAGGATTTCCCGTCCCTGAAACCGTGTTAGCTGTTAAGCTCATTCCTCCCTAGGTGTTCCACCACTCTTCTCCTGATAATTTTCTCCATGACTTTGCATACTATACATGTCAGTGACACTGATCTATAGTTTAGTGCTTCTTGTCTGTCTCCTTTTTTAAAAACTGGGACTACATTTTCAGTCTTTCATACCTCACGTAATCTCCCTGTTTCGATAGATGTGTTTAATATTGTTGTTAGGGATACACAGAGCGCCTCTGCTCCCTCTCTCAGGACCCATGAAGAGAGAGTGTGTGTGTGTGTGTGTGTGTGTGTGTGTGTGTGTGTGTGTGTGTGATGCCGAATAGGTAAAATTGGTCAATTAACCAGAACTCATTTAAAATTAAGTCCTTTCTATAATTTTCTCTTACACGCTTAAAGATTTTTTTTTTCATTTATGTTAATGTAAAAATTAATAATTTTGTACCAAAAGAAAATTAGAAAACTTACCTAACCTTATTATAAGAAGCGCAATTTATATAGCTCAGTCCAACTAAATATATTTCAGATAAGTTTACAATAATTTAATAATAAACGAACACGATGAAATATATTCTTTTTCGTTAGGTTCATAATGATTTTTGCGAAATCATTGCATAAAGAAAATTTCGGTTGCCTTATTCGGCAAGAAGAGCGTTGCTATTTAAGTCAAACTCGCAAGTTTACCTATTAGGCACAACATATATATATATATATATATATATATATATATATATATATATATATATATATTACTGTAACCACAAACGAGTGGTATTTACTTAATAACAACACTGCGACTAGCCAAGGACTCGAACCCATGTAATTAGAGCGTCATGTGATTTTCTCTCACCATGAGGTGGGCTAAAACGACATGGGTTCGAGTCCTTGGCTAGTCGCAGTGCTGTTATTGAGTAAATACCACTCGTTCGTGGTTACTGTAATATATATATTATTTATATATATATAATATATATATATATATTTTTTTTTTTATTATCACACCGGCCGATTCCCACCAAGGCAGGGTGGCCCGAAAAAGAAAAACTTTCACCATCATTCACTCCATCACTGTCTTGCCAGAAGGGTGCTTTACACGACAGTTTTTAAACAGCAACATTAACACCCCTCCTTCAGAGTGCAGGCACTGTACTTCCCATCTCCAGGACTCAAGTCCGGCCTGCCGGTTTCCCTGAATCCCTTCATAAATGTTACTTTGCTCACACTCCAACAGCACGTCAAGTATTAAAAACCATTTGTCTCCATTCACTCCTATCAAACACGCTCACGCATGCCTGCTGGAAGTCCAAGCCCCTCGCACACAAAACCTCCCTCCACACATTGCCCTCAGACATGACATCTCCACTGCCTCCAGCCTTCTCCTCGCTGCAACATTCATCACCCATGCTTCACACCCATATAAGAGCGTTGGTAAAACTATACTCTCATACATTCCCCTCTTTGCCTCCAAGGACAAAGTTCTTTGTCTCCACAGACTCCTAAGTGCACCACTCACTCTTTTTCCCTCATCAATTCTATGATTCACCTCATCTTTCATAGACCCATCCGCTGACACGTCCACTCCCAAATATCTGAATACGTTCACCTCCTCCATACTCTCTCCCTCCAATCTGATATTCAATCTTTCATCACCTAATCTTTTTGTTATCCTCATAACCTTACTCTTTCCTGTATTCACCTTTAATTTTCTTCTTTTTCACACCCTACCAAATTCATCCACCAATCTCTGCAACTTCTCTTCAGAATCTCCCAAGAGCACACACACATATATATATATCTATATATATATATATATATATATATCTCTATATATATATATATATATATATATATATATATATATATAATCTTTCACCACACCGGCCGTATCCCACAGAGGTGGGGTGGCCCAAAGGAAAAACAAAAGTTTCTCCTTCTACATTTAGTAATATATACAGGAGAAGGGGCTACTAGCCCCTTGCTTCCGGCATTTTAGTCTCTTCTTACGACACGCATGGCTTACGGAGGAAGAATTCTGTTCCACTTCCCCATGGAGAAATATATATATATATGTATATATATATATATATATATATATATATATATATATATATATATATATATATATATGGGAAGGAGAAATAACATCCTGTAGGATTATTATTATAATCGAAGAGAAGCGCTAAACCACAACATCTTGTAGGAGTAATGAAGAGCCAGTTGTGAGTGTTTGGAAAGTGCGTGAGGCAGTGGGTAAAATGAAAGGGGGTAAAGCAGCTGGGATTGTTCGGATAAAAATAGAAATGTTAAAAGCAGATGGGGATATAGTTTTGAAGTGCTTCTATTTATTAAATGTATGGAAGAGGGTAAGGTACCTAGGGATTAGCAGAGAGCATGCATAGTTCCTGTGTATAAAGGTAAAGGGGACAAAAGAGAGTGTAAAAATTGTAGGGGAATAAGTCTGTTGAGTATATCTAGTAAAGTGTATGATAGAGTTATTATTGAAAGAGAGAAAGACGGAGAGTAGGATAGCAGATGAACATGGAGGCTTTAGGAAGGGTAGGGGGTGTGTAGACCGTGTTTACGGTGAAACATACACATAAGTGAACAGTATTTTGATAAGTGTAAAGAGGTTTTTATGGCATTTGTGGATTCGGAAAAGGCGTATAATAGGGTGGATAGGGGGCAACGTGACAAATGTTGCAAATGTACAGAATAGGAGGTAGGTTATTGAAAGCAGTGAAGAGTTTTTTCGAGGATAGTGAGGCTCAGGTTAGAGTATGTAGGAGAGAGGAGGATTCCCAGTAAAAGTAGGCCTTAGACAAGGATGTGTGATGTCACCATGGTTCAATATATTTATAGATGGAGTTATAAGAGAAGTGAATGCTCGGGTACTGGCAAGAGGAGTGGGGTTAAGAAATAATCTAACACAAAGTGGGAGTTGTCACAGTTGCTCTTTGCTGATGACACTGTGCTTTTGGGAGATTCTGAAGAGAAGTTGCAGAGACTGGTGGATGAGTTTGGAAGAGTACGTAAAAGAAGAAAATTAAGAGTGAATATAGGAAAGAGTAACGTGATGAGGATAACAAAATTAAGTAACGAAAGACTCAAATCAGATTGGAGGGAGAGAGTATGGAGGAGGTGAATGTATTTAGACATTTGGGAGTGGACGTGTAAGCAGATGGGTCTATGAAAGATGAGGTAAATCACAGAATTGACGAGGGGAAAAAAAGGCGAGTGGTGCACTGAAGAGTCTGTGGAGACAAAGAACTTTATCCATGTAAGCAAAGAGGGGAATGTATGAGAGTACACTTATACCAACGCTCAAGGCAGTGGAGATGTCATGTCTGAGGGCAATGTGTGGTGCGAATATAATGCAGAGAATCTGTAGTTTGGAGATTAGGAGGAGGTGTGGGATTAACAAAACTGTTGTCCAGAGGGCTGATTGGTTATTAAGATGATTTAGACATGTAGAGACAATGGAAAAAAATAGGATGACTTCCAGTGGAGGGATATTGGAATAGGGGCCGGCCTAGGAAATGTTGGAGGGAGGGGATAAAGGAGGTTGTGTGCGCGAAGGGCTTGGACTTCCAGCAAGCATGCGTGTGTTAGATAGGAGCGAATGGAGACAAATGCTTTTTAGGACTTGACGTGCTGTTGGAGTGTAAGCAAGGTAACATTTATGAAGGGATTCTGGGAAACCGGCAGGTCGGACTTGAGTGCTGGAGATGGAAAGTACAGTGTCTGCACTCTGAAGGAGTAAGTGCGCCTCTGGCAAGATAGTGATGGAGTGAATTGTGAAAGTTTTTCTTTTTTGTGGGCTCACCCTACCTTAGTGGGAAACGGCTAGACGCCCATACTTATCTGGGGTCTCTCTGAAGTCCTAAAGTACTGCGTACTTTTATGCAGGTTTGAACCCTGCTGGGACTGAGAGATAATATTTGTAAATAATTATGTCAGTTTGTGACTATGGAACTGAACTTCTCCAGGCCGAGGGACTGACAACCTCAAATTCTACGACTTTAAGGGTGATGGACTGATTACATCGTCTTCACATCTCTACTGTTCCTGCCTACTTTCTGTATTCGACTGAAGAAGCCTACTGTGTAGGCGAAACGTTTCGGAATAAAGTTGTCTAACTGTTGCATATGTGTCTTACCTAACAAGCGTAATTATATATATATATATATATATATATATATATATATATATATATATATATATATATATATATATATATATATATATATATATATATATATATATATATATATGTCGTGCCGAATATGTAAAACTGGTCAATTAGCAAGAACTCAATTAAAAATAAGTCCTTTGTAAAATTTTCTCTTATACGTTCAAAGATACATGTTTTTCATTAATTTTAATGTAAATATTTATAATTTTGCTCCAAAAGAATCTTAGAAAACTTACCTAACCTTATTATAACAAGAACAATTTATTTTAGATTAACCCAACAAAATATATTTTAGATTTGTTTACAATAATTTAATATTAAACAAACACAGTGAAATATATTTTTTTCGTTAGGTTCAGAATGATTTTGGCGAGATTATTGCATACACAAATTTTCGCTTGTCCTATATGGCAAGATGAGCGTTGCTATTTAAGCCAAGATCGCAAGTTCTGCCTATTCGGCACGACATATATACAAACATACATATATATATATATATATATATATATATATATATATCTATATATATATATATATATATATATATATATATATATATATGTGTGTTTGTGTGTGTGTGTGTGTGTGTGTGTACTCACCTATTTGTACTCACCTATTTGTGGTTGCAGGGGTCGAGTCCTAGCTCCTGGCCCCGCCTCTTCACCGGTTGCTACTAGGCCCTCTCTCTCCCCGCTCCATGAGCTTTATCAAACCTCGTCTTAAAACTGTGTATGGTTCCTGCCTCCACTACGTCATTTTCTAGGCTATTCCACTGCCTTACAACTCTATGACTGAAGAAATACTTCCTATCTCTCTGACTCAACTGTGTCTTCAACTTCCAATTGTGGCCTCTTGTTTCTGTGTCCCCTCCCTGGAACATCCTGTCTTTGTCCACCTTGTCTATTCCACGCAGTATTTTATATGTCGTTATCATGTCTCCCCTGACCCTCCTGTCCTCCAGTGTCGTCAGGCCGATTTCCCTTAATCTTTCTTCATAGGACATTCCCCTTAGCTCTGGAACTAACCTTGTCGCAAACCCCTGTACTTTCGTGTGTGTGTGTGTGTGTGTGTGTGTGTGTGTGTGTGTGTGTGTGTGTGTGTGTGTGTGTGTGTGTGTGTGTGTGTGTGTGTAGTAGTAGGTTGGTAGACAGCAACCACCCAGGGAGATACTACCGTTCTGCCAAGTGAGTGTAAAACGAAAGCCTGTAATTGTTTTACATAATAGTCGGATTGCTGGTGTCTTTTGTCTGTTTCATATGCAAGATTTCAGGTACGTCTTGCTGCTTCTACTTACACTTAGATCACACTGCACATACATGTACAAGCATATATATACACACCCCTCTGGATTTTCTTCTGTTTTCTTTCTAGTTCTTATTCTTGTTTATTTCCTCTTATTTCCATGGAGAAGTGGAACAGAATTCTTCCTCCCTAAGCCATGCGTGTTGTAAGAGGCGACTAAAATGCCGGGAGCAAGGGGCTAGTAACCCCTTCTCCTGTATAAATTACTTAATTTAAAAAGAGAAACTTTTGTTTTTTTCTTTTGGGCCACCCTGCCTAGGTGGGATACGGCCGGTTTGTTGATAATATATATATATATATATATATATATATATATATATATATATATATATATATATATATATATATGTATGTATATATATATATATATGTGTGTGTGTGTGTGTGTGTGTGTGTGTGTGTGTGTGTGTGTGTGTGTGTGTGGTGCCGAATAGGTAAAATTGGTCAATTAGCAAGAGCTCATTTAAAATTAAGTCTTATCTAAAATTTGCTCTCATACGTTTGAAGATATATTTTTTCATTTATGTTAATGTAAAAATTAATAATTTTGTACCAAAAGAACCGTAGAAAACTTACTTATTCTTATTATAAAAAGCGTAGTTTAATTTAGACTAATCCTACTAAATATATTTTAGATAAATTTACAGTAATTTAATAATCAACTAACCCAAAGAAATAAAAAATTTTCGTTAGGTTCAGAATTATTTTTGCGAAATTATTGCATACACAAATTTTCGCTTGTCATATTCGGTGAGAAGAGCATTGCTATTTAATCCAAAATCTTACGTTTTACCTATTCGCACGACATATATATGTGGTGCCATCTAGGTAAAACTTGCGATATTGGTATACACTCATATACCCATAAAATTATACTCATGAAAATCGTCCATCCATTATACACGCGTTTATATACAATATCACATCGCATGTATTTACGCAATAAAATACAAACGTGTCTGTCATCAGTTGTACATCAATATACAGCTACATATAGCCATCACACTCATCAGTACTGAGTAAAGGTGATTACACCTTGTGTCAGTCTCATTATGATGAGTAAGTGATAACCAACCAAGACAGAGAAAGGGTTTAGAGCTCTTTTCAGAGTTACTGTGCTGCTGTTCTTTTATTGTTGATGTTCTGTTATTACTGTGTAGTTGTTTGGTTACTTAGCTCTTTTCCCTATTATTGTGTTATTGTTCTGTTGTTACTGTATTCTTAACTAATGGTTAACCGTTAAAATGCATCGTTACTGACCATCGAGCAGTCGAGAAGCTGTAAGCCGCCTAACAAATGAACCTTAAATCTTGATACTTCTACGTCCAGCAACTGACTAGATATGAATCTCTAGTCCAGGTGTCTTGTGGCTGGTTTAGAGATTTCTCCTGCCTTCCCAGGCTTGAGGCAAGCCTTCTTTGTAGAAAGCTTGATCAACCATGATGATGCTGCCAGCGACCCACTAGGGAGATAATCTCAACCTGGCCAATTTGGCCATTTAGACAGTGATTACATTAAAAGTATACATTCAGACAAACTAATGAATTACACACACTGAGCCATCATTATTTTGAAGATGTTTCCCAAACAAGTGACTTTTTTTTCAGTTCACTTTAGAGGTATTACACGGAAAATAGCGGAAGATGAGGATATCAATCAGTCCCTAACCCTTGACGGTGTTCAGGTCCTCGGTTTTGATGACTCTGAAGCACAGACAGCCAGAAAACTTGTTTCTCCCTGAAAACTTCAGTTTGTTGACCGATGAGTAGTAACAATGGAATTATCATTCGATATTAGATTAGTCGTTCACCAGAATCTTGCAACAGTACGCATCTGATTGCAGAACAGTAAGAAGTATAACATATCGCCACAATAGATAAAAGACCTAGCACTGGTACTAAATAAGAACACAAGAAAGAAGAAGCACTGCAGCAGGCCTACTGGCTCATACTAGGCAGGCTCAAGTTACCTATTGGCCTAAGTTACTAGCCAAAGCCAGTTAGGTCCAAGTCACATCTCTTCAGACATTCTAAGTCTCTTTTGAATCTACATCTTTTCTTATTCTAGCAAGATCATTCTCTCTCTCTCTCTCTCTCTCTCTCTCTCTCTCTCTCTCTCTCTCTCTCTTTCTCTCTCTCTCCCTCTCTGACCGCCCACAAATGTTTTGAAGGCGGGGATCCAGGGTGTTGGCTAATTATGTGGTGGTAATTAAGTTCAATCATCATTAAGATCTGCTGAGGTAATCACCGGAGTACTTGCCAGGTTTTTCTCCCTGCCCCTCACAAACTAACATTCCTCCTCCTCCTCCTATACCTCCCCTCTCCCTTAGCTCTCATTTTTCCTACCTATTGCTTCTGTTACCACTACCTCTACTACTACTACTACTACTTCTAATACTACAACTATTACTATCAGTATTACTACTACAGCTAATACTACCAATACTACTATTGCTACTGTTTCTATTACTAATCATATTGTTACTGTTATTATTGCTACTGCTTCTGTTACCAGGACTACATCAGTATACGTGAAATAAACCTAATTACTTTCCATTAATTTGGGAGCTGTATGACACTTAAGGGTTTAGCGCTCACTCATAATAATAATAATAATAATAATAATAATAATAATTACTAGCCTCATCCATCTGAGCGCTTGTGGATGCACTGACTTACTCTTCGGCCCGAATATAATTGGGAAACATTTCTAGATTTTATTCGCACAGTGTACCTCTCATAGAGATTAGTTTAACTCCACGCTGCGGGTGTTCTGCAATGCAGCCATCATATAAAACATGGCAGCAGCATATTACGGATATTCCCACAATGTGACTGTCATATAGAATAGTTTACCTGCACACTACGAGTGTTCCCACAATGTAACTATCATGCAGAGTAGGAAAGAATCATACATTGGGCGTTCCCACAATGTAACTATCATACAGAACAGTTAAGTAGCATACTAGGGGTGTATCCAAGCTTGTTTATTAAAGACATTGCTTCACCTACCCAGTCACTGGTCACCCGTTCACCTGGAGTAGCACATGGAGCACTTCCCTAGTTCTTTTCCTAAACAGTAGTAATATTGTGGTAAAAGAGGCAGGTGACGGCGAGAGTGAGACCAAGGGCCCACGAGAGAGTGATTACCCATGATAATGAGCTGTCACGAGGAGAACCAAAGCTTGATTGATCTGCCTTCTAAATTACTCGCTGCTTCAGGTATTATGGTAATACTGGCAGGGTAGTAGTGGTGGTATTGGTGATGATAGTGGTTTGGTGGTAGTAGTAGTGGTGGTGGTGGTGGTAGTAGTGGTGGTGGTGTTAGGGGTGGTAATTGTGGTGGTAGTGGTGGTGGTACTGGAGGTGGTACTGGAGGTGGTACTGGAGGTGGTACTGGAGGTGGTGAAGTTGGTAGTGGTGATGAAGTTGGTGGTGGTGGATGAGGAAGAGGAAAAAAATGAGTCGGAGGGTAAGGAAGTGAAGATGACTCTAGTATACTTGATGAAGAAAAAGATGAGGAGACGACGTAAATTAAAGAGGCAGAGGTATTGTAAAGACGAAGGAAGGGTAAAGTGGAAGGAGATAAAGTGGAGGAAGGAAGGACTTTGCATTTAGGAAACAATGGCTACATCAGCTATGTGCTGCTGTCTCGTTTTATATGATGGTTACATAATTGAAATATTCTGACGTATGTTTTCCTATCGTATGCCCTCGTAAAGGGTAGATTTCATACATATTGTTGAACCCAGCCAACCTGAGTTGGGAAACTTCAGTAGGGCAAGTAGTAGTGATTGTAGTAATAGTAGTAGCAGCAGCAGCAGCAGCAGCAGTGTTGTGAGGGTTCGTGAAGATATGATGGATGGAGTTAAACTCAAGTCGTTGGGTGGTAACACTTATATTAGCAGTGTGAGAAGGGAGCCCAGCCTAGCCTGTCCTGTTGTCTTTAGGTGTAATTATAATCTGAGAAAGAGGCAGCGCGTCTCACACTCACATGCGGCATCACGTGACGTCACACATGCTAGCCACTGGGCCTAGCAAAGGGGTCATCTATGTAAAACATATGGATGGTATTAAATATAATACTCAGATAACATATAC
Source organism: Cherax quadricarinatus (assembly GCF_038502225.1). Lineage (NCBI taxonomy): Eukaryota > Metazoa > Arthropoda > Malacostraca > Decapoda > Parastacidae > Cherax > Cherax quadricarinatus. The sequence goes on along the minus strand of NC_091311.1, from coordinate 29,602,794 downwards.
ATATACAGGGGATCAGCAACTATGCTGACAGCTCGTATACATATACAGGGGATCAGCAACTATGCTGACAGCAGCAGCAGAAGCAGTAACAGAAATAGTAGTAGTGGCAGTTGTAGTAATAGTGGTAGTAATAGCAGTGGCGGCAGTAGCAGTGGTAGTAGCAATACAGTAGCAGCAGTAGTAGGAGGAGTAGTAACAGTATTAGTAGTAATAGAACACTTAGAAATATAAGTAGTATTAGTAGAATCTTAGTAGTTTTGAGCCGTAACATTACTTCAAACTTTCTTATTAAATCTATACACGATTTTCTAATCACGTTAATTCTTTTCATTTACTTTTTTTATGCCCTCAGTCTTCTGTTATGTCTTCCCTTGTATAGACTTCTTCACCCATTTTCTCTGCTGTTTTTTTCTATCCCTCTGCCTTTTCCAAATCTTTCTTCTTTCCTTACCGTCCCGATCTTACATTCTCCTTCCTTTCCCTTCTTTCACCTTTTCTCAACTGAAACCCTTCCCCGACCCCCACTGAGCACCCACAACCCAAGCTGACCCATGCAGTGACCCAAACAAAGAGGCTGGGACAGTAATGAGTGTGGATCCCGCACCGCTGTCACAACACTACCTTCATGGACGATCTGATCTCCAGAGACCTCCCTTAAAGATACACCTGAATGCTTTTTAATGGTTATTGATGCTACGGTGCGATAGGATAAAGGGCTGAATGAACTATCAGACGGTTTGTTTAATGGTAACCCACCCTGCTGCATCCTGGGGTAGTGTGTTGCACAAACTATCCTCAACATTTTTATATATCAACGATCTTAACGTTACTGCCCGATAAGGGACTGGATTAGTAATCTACGATAATCTGGCACTGAAATTATGTGGATATTCAGCTTAGAAAAAAAGCAGCCTTTGATTTAACGGCATTAACGATAGATACTGGGAAAATTACCCTCTTTGCAACTATTCAGGAGAAAGTTTACGGTAATCTCAGTTTGTGCAGAACTAGCAGGTATGTAGGAACATAAAAATGGTGGAACACACCAGGGCTGTTGGACTATATTTGGTTCTTTTCATACCCAATCCTTCTCACCCAAATATTATTCTAACCTCTTCTTGGGAAGCTTTAAGAACAGGATACACAAATATATGGGTAAGAAGGGCTTAATTTGTTGTAAAGTTCCACTTAGATCAAAACGTTGACCCAATAAATTCTTATTCTGCTTGTCTATGGACACACATCTGTCGGGATTATGTCCTTAATAAAGGCTGTCTTGGTACATTGTGTCAGAAGAAAACCTAAAGTTCTCTCTATAAAATGTTATTGTGAATTATTATATCGTCATTCCTACAAATACGGTAACTTATCACTGTCTATTCCATTCTCCTCAGCAATCAGAGGATGCATCGTGTGCTTTGGTGCTACCATCCACAGGATAGATGTGAGGTGCACAGTAAATTAGCCACTTCGTATTCAAAGTCTAAAAACAGAATCTTTACTCTCAGTATATACCATTCGCGACTCGAGGGTATGAATTGAATAGATACTTTCTTGCTGATATTTTTAGCTTCTAATGATAGTCATATCTAAATTAAAAAAAAAACGAGATATTTGCAATCATAGGGATCTATAAATCGTTAAATATAAAAAATGAAACTACAGATATTTCTCAGGTTAACGATTAAGCCAAACCTGGTCGACGCTTTGAGAGGTTCCCTGTGCCTTTTTTTTTTTTAGGGACAGGAATAGACAGAATATGAGTAGATAGAAAGGAAGTAGATGAAGTGAGATCTAGACCATAGCTAGATAAGTAAACAAGCACATACACACACACACACACACACACACACACACACACACACACACACACACACACACACACACACACACACACACACACACAAATAGTACCAGAGGAGACGTAATAGAGATACAAAACACTCAGAGGATATGATTGGGAGAAAAGGGGTAGACAGATCGAGAGTCAGGGACAGGATACACGTGGGTGCAGATGAATTAAAGGGATGTCAAGAAGTACTTTTTTCAGCCTGAAGGTGGTCAGGAAGTGGAAGTAATGAAAGTAGGTTATAAGAACAGATTTGAAATGGAACATTAGGCAAAGAGGAAGTTAACCAAGCAAGTGGCAAGCTCAGAGGCCGGGGCTAGCTCTGAGACTCCGTCCCTGCAACCATAAATGAGCACAAATAGGCGAGTACAAATTAGTGAATAGAAATAGGTGAGCATACATAGGTGAGTACAAAAGGAGCACCCACCTGTCACCCTCATAAAGTGGCGGTCACCTGAATATTGGTCAGACACGTGAGATTTAAGGCTGGACCTCCGACCTCCTCCCCGTTCCACATCCGCTTCTCCGCCCCGTTCCCCGCCCGATCCCCCGCCCGCTCCAACGCCTCCTCGGCTCACCCCTACACCTACACGGGCGCAACACCTGACCCACTTCAAGGGGTTATTCAGGCATTAAACAGATGAAAGTCTCTCAGTCTCTCATCTCCTCATCTCCCTCATCCATCATCTCCTATCTTTGCAGTCCTTCGTTTCCCATCACCCTAATCACTCTTCTCGGATCACCCCAATCGTCAGTCGAAACCTACCTGGAACTAAGATAAGAGAAAGTGAGGGGTATTATTATTATTTATATTTACTGAGAGCACTAAAACCATATGGAGTCATACATTGCACGGGGAATGGGAGGAAATCAGGTTCAATCCAAGGAAGAGATGGATGGAGAAGGAAGGAAGGAGGAAGGACAGTCTTAGAGGAGGGAATGAACAGGAAGAGGTGTGATGGTCAGTGAGGAGGAGGAGGTGAGGTTAAGAGGGAGGAAAGGAGAGGGATTAGGGAGGGAGAGAGATTATTTCTATTATCTGGGGCTTTTGTGGGATTAGAGGATTTGCAAGGGGGGCGCGCGCGCGCGCGTGTGTGTGTGTGTGCAACCATTTGTGGTTTCAAGGGTCGATTCACAGCTCCTGGCTCCGCCTCTTCGCTGGTCGCTATTAGATCCACTCTCCCTTCTTCAAGAGATTTATAGTGTCTCTTGTTAAAGCTATGTATGAATCCTGCCTCCACTACATCACTCTCCAGATTATTCCACTTCCTGACAACTTTATGACTAAAGAAATACTTCCTAAAATCCCTGTGACTCAACCAAGTTTTCAGCTTAGATGTACTCGGTATGATATTCATCCCAAGATCCTTTTCCTTGAGTAAAGTCTGCAGCCATTGGCCTCCCTAGCCTGTACTCCGTCTGCGGCCTTCTTGACCATCCCCTATCTTCATGAATTTGCACTTGGGGGGGGGGGTTAAACTCCAGGAGTCAATTGTTGGACCAAGCTTACAGCCTGTCCATATCCCATTGTAGTCTTACCTGATCCTCATCCGTTTGAATTCTCAGCATTAGCTTCACATTGTCTGCAGCTAGGGACACCTCCGAATCTATCCCTTCCATCATGACATTCACACACATACCAGAAACAGCACCGGCCCTAGAACTGACGCTTGAGGAATCCCGCTTTTCATAGGAGCTCACTCTTACACCTCATCACGTACTATCATTCGCTTCTTTTTTGTCAGTTATTCTCTGATCCATTGCTGTGCTTTTTCTATTAATCCTGCCTGCTCCTCTACCTTTTGGACCAATCTGTTGTGCGGAACTGTGTCGAAAACCATCGTACAGTCCAAGAAAATGCTGTCTACTCACCTCTCTCTCTCTCTCTCTCTCTCTCTCTCTCTCTCTCCTGTCTGTCACCTTGTTGTAAAAACTACAGTAGGTTTGAGACACGGGATTTCCCTTCACTAAATTCGTGCTGGTTATCGTGTATAAGCTCATTCCTTTCTAGATGCTTCTCCTGGTAAGCCTCTATGACTTTGCATAATATATATGTCAGTGACACTAGTCTGAAGATTAATGCTGCCAGTCTATCTTTCGTAAAAACTGGGACTACATTTGCTGTCTTTCACACCTCAGGTAGTTGCCCTCTTTCCCCAGATGTGCTGATGATTGTTGTTAGTGGAACACAGTGCCTGTGCTCTCTTTCTCAGGACCCGTGGAGATATGTCCTGCCCGATCGCCTTAGACTAGAGGTATCTAGTTCACTTAGCAGCTTCTTCACTTCTTCCTCGGCTGTGTAGTGTGTGTGTGTGTCCATGTATGTGCATTTGTGTGTGTGTGTGTGTGTGTGTTGAGAATATACCTTTCAGTGGTAACTTATATTTGGTTGCAGGGATCGAGTCTTAACTCCTGGCTCTGAAATTTCCAGTTCTCAGATTCACTCCGCCCTAGCCTCTTGGGCTAGGACGGAGTGAATCTGAAACCAGCCCCCACTATTTCTTCGTCCAGATCATTTCACTTGATCAGCCTGAGGCTGAAGAAATACTTCCTGACATCCAAGTCCCAATATTGTCTAGTTTTTAACTTTGCCCTCGCATACCTAATTCTAGCTTCTCAAGCAATCTATCCCTGTCAGCTGATTTCATTCCTCTATTTTTCTATCCTGCTAGAATCATTAACCTCAGCGTTGAATTTAGCACCTGCAGTAATCTTCCTGTATTCTGTTGCTGGCAAAAAAAATCTAAGTTCACATTATAATGTAGAGTTTAAAAGGAAAAGAACTTGTTTCCGAGGGCCCAAACTCGCTACCCAGCAATCCATTGAGCCTTTTATCTGACTCACCATTACTTATTCCCACCCTGTTAGACTCACTCAACGACCTCAAATTAGCACTGCCAAAACGTCGATAAAACATATATCTGCATGACTGTTGCGTCCCTTCCTCCCCCCCCCCTCTCTCCTTCATATTATTTTTTCCCACTTTCTCTTCTTTCTGCTATTCTCCATTTGCTCCTACGTTATCGTCTTTCTTTATCATTCCTCTTATCATTTTCGTTTCCTTCACTTCAATTACCTCTTTCCCATCCTCCGTGCCTCCTCGTGGAATTATCACTATTGTTTTCTTACCATCTCCGGGGCTCTCCTTCACCTGGGACTCTTATCTGTCTTCGAGTGCCGATAATGACAGCGTGTTGGGCATTTAAAGAAAGAGATGTGAGGTTACAGCGATCGCCTATTGGCTGTTGGGTGAGCAAAGGATGCTGCAGGATGAGGCCTGAAACCTCTTGTAAATGTGCAGTGTTCTTTTCGATAACGTATAAAGTCTTCATTTAATACACCTTCTTTTGGGTCATATCCTCTTTTCCACATTGAGTATGCTTTTTTTTTATAACGGTATATGGGCATTTATTTGATGCTGTTTCTCTGTTATATATTGTAGTTTATCAAAATGTGTGTGTGTGTGTGTGGTATAATGTCGTGTCGAATAAGTAAAACTTGCGATTTTGGCTCAAACAACAACGCTCTTCTTGCCGAATAAGGCAAACGAAAATTTATGTATGCAATAATTTTGCAAAAATCATTCTGGACCTAACGAAAAAAATACATTTCATTGTATTTATTATTAAATTTATGCTAATATAAAATTATTAATTTTTGCATTAACATAGACGAAAAAATATATCTTTAAACGTATAAGAGAAAATGTTGGAAAGGACTTAATTTTAAATAAGTTCTTGCTAATTGACTAGTTTTACCTATTCGTCACGACATTATATATATCGTGCTGTATAAGCCGAACCGGTGAGTTTGGCCTGTTCGGCAAGTGTGTCTTTAGAGGAATAAACACTATTTTTTTCCCCGTAAATCTAAAAAAATTCAGTCTGAACATAACGAACAAAATATATATCATTGATTTTAAATATTAAATTTATTCTGAGTATATTAGGTTAGGTGAGGTTTCTAAGTTGCCTTTGGTGCAAAAATATTTTTTTTATATCACTGTTAATGAAAAAATATGTACCTGGAGTTTACCTGGAGAGAGTTCTGGGGGTCAACGCCCCCGCGGTCCGGTCTGTGACCAGGCCTCCTGGTGGATCAGAGCCTGATCAACCAGGCTGTTGCTGCTGGCTTCACGCAAACCAACGTACGAGCCACAGCCCGGCTGGTCAGGAACCGACTTTAGGTGCTTGTCCAGTGCCAGCTTGAAGACTGCCAGGAGTCTGTTGGTAATCCCCCTTATGTATGCTGGGAGGCAGTTGAACAGTCTGGGGCCCCTGACACTTATTGTATGGTCTCTTAACGTGTTAGTGACACCCCTGCTTTTCATTGGGGGGATGTTGCATCGTCTGCCAAGTCTTTTGCTTTCGTAGTGAGTGATTTTCGTGTGCAAGTTCGGTACTAGTCCCTCTAGGATTTTCCAGGTGTATATAATCATGTATCTCTCCCGCCTGCGTTCCAGGGAATACAGGTTTAGGAACCTCAAGCGCTCCCAGTAATTGAGGTGTTTTATCTCCGTTATGCGCGTGTATCTACCAATCTTCAATTTTTTTTTCGAAAGACTATTTATTATTAAAACATCGGTCGTTTCCCACAAGGCAGAGTGACCCGAAAAAGAAGAAACATTTTCATCATCATTCACTCCATCACTGTCTTGACAGAGGCGTACCTACACTACAGTTCTAAAGCTGCAACATATCCCCACCCCTCCTTCAGAGTGCAGGCACTGCACTTCCCATCTCTAGGACTCGAATTCGGCTAACCGGTTTCCCTGAATCCCTTCATGTTATAATGCTCACACTCCAACAGCATGTAAAGTCGTAAAAGCTCTTTGCCTCCACTCGCTGTTAACACGCTCACGCACACTTGCTGGAAGTCTAAGCCACTCGCACACAAAACCTCCTTTAAACCCCCCTCCCTCCAACCTTTTCCAGGATGAATCCTTTCTTCCTCACTTTCCTTCCACTACAGATTTATGCGCCCTCCAAGTCACTGTTTCGTTTCGTCTTTGCTAAATGTTCCAGCCACCTCAACAACCCCTCCTCAGCGCTCTGGATAATCCTTTTAGAAATCCTACACCTTCTAATCTCCAAGTTACGGATTCTCTGCATAACAGTCACACCGCACATTACTTTCAGACACATACCCACTGTCTCCGGCCTTCTCCTTGTTGCAACGTTCACATCCCATGCTTCACACTCAATAAAGAGCGTTGGTACCACTACACTCTCATACATTCCACTCTTTACTTCCATGGATAACTGTATATATATATATATATATATATATATATATATATATATATATATATATATATATATATATATATATGTGTGTGTGTGTGTGTAGAACAACCACTATGAAAAAATCGAGAAATTCCAAGCTCTTTCGTGATTTCTTACATTATCAAGGAACTGTTCCTTAATAATGTGAGAAATAACGAAAGGGTTCGGAATTTCAATTTTTTTTTCACAGTGGTTGTTCAGTATATTTTGATATCACCTGTTTACTGTGATCTTATTGCTTGCACATATATGCAAAACAAGTCATTTAATCGAATCCCATCGTCAGTGCTAAAAAATAAAAGAAATTACCACACAGAATAGCGTGTTTACATGAAAACAATAATGCCCTACTTAAAACAGTCATAACAATAAAATAAAAATTAAGTTTCATAACTCTACCTAACAACGTTAAAAAATAAACCTGTCTTCTAAAGCTTCTGACTCACGCATGCACATTAAAATCAGTGTTTGTCTGTGTACATCTGTATTGATGTAGTGGAGTTTTCAAAGGATTCAGAGATAACGAGGTCGAGTCTAAGAGGCGTTGAAATCAGACCTGTGAACTGCCAGTAGGAGAGAGGGTTGTCGATTAGTGACAATGGTTTTTGATCGCAGGGCAAGAGGGATGATGTAAAGAAAAGCCAGCTCAAGCTTATCCACATGCTTAGAGTAACGGTGGTGAAGTACTTCTTCTTACGTATAGAACTCTACATCTCCAGACTTCGCACTACAAGGCAAAGGATTTATATTTCTTCAAAAGAATTATGGTGATTAGCGAATATTGTGCTGATTAATGAAACGAAACTGAAATATAATCTATGGAGAGGCATATGTTATTATATTAAACCGTTCTTACCAGACTCCTACGCTAACTCAATGCGCTGTATATCCTCAGGGACTGTGCATGTTAATTGATTTTGTAATTAAGGGTTATTCAAAAATTTGTTCAGCACACTGCAAAATAATTTACTTTGCTAAATATTTTGTAGAACATGATTAAACGTATTTTTAACCTGGATATTACACTGACCACAGATCGAACGCATAGTATATGAATAATTATGTCTTAATACGATAAACCTCATAGAGCTGTTGACAAAAGTGAAGATAATTTTAATCATTGTCAATAAAAATATTCTTCCGTATTCCTACGCTAAAACACGAAACTGAAGGTACAAGGACTATTGTCTAACCAAAACCAGTAAGCCATATAAACATATTCATAGACACAGTCTCACAGACACACACTAACACGTATATACGCAAGCAAGCACGCACGCACGCACTCACGCACGCGCACACACACACACACACACACACACACACACACACACACACACACACACACACACTACCAATCAGCCTCACTTACACATCGCCAATCAAACACGCCCACCTCCAATCAACCTCACCCACACACCCACCACCAAATCAGCCTCACTCACACAGCTGAATCACGAGTGCTCCTCCACCCACAAGACAATAAAAGGTTCATTGGTCTCAGTAATGCATTATTGGTGAGTGAGTCTCACTCTCACACACTCAGCTCTCAGCCTCTCACTGTCTGTACACCCGTCCTCTTCTCCGGACACCTTTCAGCGTCCTCACCCTGCCCAGTGGTACGCAGGAATTTTCTGTCTCTGTCTTTCTGCCTGTCTTTCTCTGCCTGTCTCTCTCTTCCTGTCTCTCAATATTACTGCATTTTTAATTTGCTATTTTGTCAGCCATGTTTTTTGGATTGTTTAATTAAAATAAAAAATTGAGTTTTTAGTAATGATTAATGGACGATATAACTCATTATTGTTATTATTATTAATAATATCTCATGTTTTTAAATATCAGTCGTTATTATATTAAGTATATTATTTTTGTCGAGTGTACTTTTATCACCATTCTTTAGAGTTTATGGAACGTAGATGAGGAAATAGTTTAGTAAATAAGAGAGAAAAAAATCACCAATATACTGTATGGTGACAATGTGATAGGCGAAGAACCTCTAACAGGTGGCAGCAAAAGAATAGCCGGTAACAGAGACTAAATTGCTCACAGTGTCCAGAATATCTTGCTGTCAATTTTGTCAAGGTTGGGAACCAAAGCAATCATAGTACTAGGGGGAGAGAGCACAACTTTGTAGTACCCACAATCATTGGCCAGACTTCAAACACCTTTTATTGTACAGCAATAAAGGAATGGAACAGACTACCCGCACATGTCAAAGCCAGTCATAGCATGAACCAGTTCAAGAAGAGTGCCAAAAGGTGTCTGATGAATGTAGCTACAGAAAGGGAGGGGAATGATTTTCTATTTTTTATCTAACATACATGTAAATTTTACCTTATTCCTAGTAATGACCCTCGTATTGTAGATAGTCTTAATGACCCTCGTGTAGTAGATAGTCTTTTTAGTATGATAATAAGATGTTATCTTCATTATAGAATAATAAGAAAATATTATAACCTTTATATTATAATAATAAGGTAAAAGGACCCCAATGGAAATAAGTCACTCTGTCTGACTTTTTTGGGTTATCCTAGGTTCTCTACACATATGCTGCTATGTATGATAATTCTATGTAACTGTATTTGTGTATACCTGAATAAACTTACTTACTTAAATAGGTTGTAACAGATGTTTTTCAGACGCTAAGAGGAGAACTACATTTAGGCATGCGGCTGAGGTTCTTTTTAGCTAATAAACGTACGTGTAATACATAATGTATTCATTACACGTGCTACAAGACCTAAGTCACGTGGTGAAAGTCATGTTTGGGAAATAGGAAAGGTTCAGGGACCAGGCCAGGTGTAGAAACCCTATTAGATGCAGCAAGATGTAACTTCTTGGCTAAGGTAGTTATATCATCAGGTTTCCACTGGCCTTGAGGTGCTGAAATAGCTCCATGAAGTGATCATATCCTACTCGTGGATTTTGTATTCATACATACATTATGTACGAGTTGTAATAGGAGCAGCTTCCGGGCAGCTGCTTCCCAGTAGCAGCTTCCCAGCAGCAGCTTCCCAGCAGCAGCTTCCCGGCAGCTGCTTCCCAGGATCAGCTTCCTAGTTAATATTATGGTGATGATTCCTGACTTCCTTAAAAAAATGATCAACAGCCTTGTGCCTTTCTAACACTCGCATTCAGTTATTCTAATAACTAAATTTCTGCCTGTATTCCCTAGTATGAAGAATTACAGTCCTTGCAAGGATTTTTTAAACTCTGGGAACATAACGAAAGCTTTATCCTTTGTGATTAGTGCTAATTGTCTCTTTTGTTTGGCGATAACGGTGATGGCATGCTATTATTATACAATCAGGTGTTTTTCCCATGTTCAAGCAGATATTTTTGTATTAGGAAACTTGCAATTTAGTATCAGAATCCCTCATAGTGCTACCTTTTTTTATTTTTTTTTTGCTGGATCTCTGGTAAATAGTATTAACTTCTGCTTGACCTTCATCATGAACCATTCTGGACAGCAGAGTCTTTTAAATTGTACATTGATGGTGTTGCTTTTTCAGTGATTTGAACTGCAGCCCGAGTGCACTTCTCTGAATCTTGAGAGAACAGTTTCTTAAAAGAAAAGTGTCAATAATGTGTAGGTTTACGGTAAACAGTGAATTCTAATAATAGATTCCCTCTGACTGGAATATAAGTTAATCTGCAAGAATTGCTTTGCAGTTTTTCTCCAACTCTTCTTGGGCTAAGCTGGGAACTAAGCCACTTTAATTTTCCATGAAAGTTTCAGACCCCATTACATAAATATATTGTAAAAAAATTACTTATCAGCTAGAGAAGCATTTTCAGCACCATTACAATGGGGGTAATCTGCCATATGAAAGAAGCATCAGACTCTTGTTGGGTCCTTATACTGTGAAAAATTAATGTCATTTTACCGCGGCTGAAACATGCCATGATAATTCATACTTTTAATAGGACATTATGAATGACCTTCGGATACGTCCTGGACTATTATCAAGTCATGGCTAAGAAAGAGAAGTATAGATTACCAAAAGACAGTCAGATAATGACATCAGAAAGCAGAGCAGTAGTAAAAGAAGAAGTAATGATAGGAGTGTTAGTAGTAGCAGTTGTAATGGAAGCAGTAGCTTATTCAAGTTAACGACATTCTTTCTCGTTTGACTAATTTAAACTCTTGCAATTGTATCTGAAATTTTCAGATATAATAAGAGTCTTTCCAACTGCACACTTATTACAGTACTAAAAATAACTATTAACATTCCAGGAGGACCCCGCTTATACAGCAGGTCAGGTTCTTGGCTACCGCTGTAAAATGGAAGTCGCTGCAAAGTGAATCATAGCCTCTTTTCACTTTCATATGCATGTAAAAGCCTGATAACATGTTTATACTGTCATATATTAAATGAGCAATAGAGCTAGGCCTAAAAAATGCATATACAGTATACGCATAGTTTACTTTAAAATATTTTCGTCCTTAGCTTGTAGTGAGCGAATATATTTATTTTAGAAAGTATGAATAAATGAAGAATGGTAATAATTGAAAACCGCTGTATTAGCGAAAAGCTGTAAAGCGAAGTGCTGTAAAGCGGGGCCCTCAGGTACACCTAAATTATTTACAAACTCTTTATTAGAAAGAGGATACAGAGGCTATAAAGGTTTGAACTAAATATGCTTTTATATATTTTGTCTGAAGAGGACTGCAATAAAGATTCTGTAGCATTTTCATTTACCATTACTAATGACTCCTCTGTCACTAAACTTGAGGCTACAAGTGTAAGATACTCCCAAGACCATGAATGAGAACATTAACTATTTTACAATCACGAAAAGAATAAAACTGAGAGCAACAATATACATTAGAGAATTGCTCTGTAAATATTGTATTTCAGTTGTCTCTCATTTCCATGGATTTTAACAACCAAAATAAAGAATAATGAATATTTTTTTAACCTTACACAGTGGACATAATTAAAGACAGAAAACTGTATAATTTCACAAAGAAATTTTATCAATTCATTGTAATGGGCCAAAGGCAAAAGATATTATTATTATTATTATTATTATTATTATTATTATAATCAAGGGGGAAGCGCTAAACCCGGAGGATTATACAGCGCCTGGGGGGGGGATGTGGAAGGCATTCAGGCTTAATTCGGGGAACTGGAGCACAGATCCAATTCCCTAAATCAAGAGACCCTCACCAACATCAAGGAACCTTCCTTGAGGGGGGCAAAAGATATTAAAACTTGTTATAAAAAATCTTTGGCAATATATTATTTAAGAACGTGGTTAAAAAAAATATGAATAAGTTAATAAGTACAAAACACAATAAATTACCTCCAGCAATGTAAGTGTAACAGAAGTTACCTTTAAATACAAAAACTTATATTCATATATATTCAATTACTTCAAGTATAATTAGGATGGTTAAGCTAATAACTCAAGTAATTATTATTACATTTAAACATGTGTGCTAGCATTTAAAATAATTTAAAATTACAATAATAATGTATAATAATTCATTATTATTATTATAATTATAATTACGATTATTATTATTACAAAGAAATAATAGCAGTCAGATACAGTAAGAGATAATTTAATTAACTAGAACATTTGACGACCAGAGTTAAAAGATAAGGAGAGAAAAATTTATCAAGACAGAGACAGACCTGATAATGCAGGTGCTGACGATATGCATCCCAGCGTGTGGGATGTATATCATCAGTACCTGCATCCGTGTGTCTTGACCACCATTGTGGTGGTTTCTCATACATGTCCAGCATGCGTTAATATACAACGGTACGAATGAGAAGAATAACCGACTAAAAGATACAAAGGAATTATTTATATATTTTATATGTTGGAATAATTAGTCTGGTGATACTTTTCATGCACTGGATAAATTTTAACATTCCTCGTGTAACGGGTAAAATGTTAGAAACTCTCATTATGCTAGAAGCTGTATTAATAATACTAATTGTAATAATAATTGTAATACAACTACTACTAATAATTATAATAGTATTTGTAATAATAATGATAAAATAATATAGTCATTGCTGTGAATATAAGAGTCATTGTAAATGTAATGCTTTATATGTGCTTGCCAAATGAGCAAGGATATCATTTCACAAGTTGAGCAGCATAAATATACAATGAGAAGCAGAATGTTCTTTTTATTGATGGTAAACAGTACCAGCAAGTTCAGGATTAATTAAGACACCAATTAAACAGTTGGGTATCCAGACTGATGAAACGTTTCGCTTGCACAACAGGTTTCTTCAGTCGAATACTGAAGAATGTAACACTGCAGACAGTAATAATTTTGAAGTACTGATCACGTCTAAGCTACTTCCACTCTCTGCACTGTTATGTTTGCCTGTTTCCGACAACTGAAGCCAATTGTGGAGGCGAAACTTATGATCATATCAGTTATCTTCCTTGTTTGGATATTGACAATGTTTAGATATTAAAATTCTATTATCCCCCCCAAAAAAAATAATCAATACACGCACAACCAATTTCGTCAATCTAACCGCTGTAAAAATCAATAGACTTTGACACGACTCCTTGAAATATAAATATTTAGCTACTTTTCTCCCTTTAAGATTAAAATGTTCCAACCACCAACGAATAAACATTTTACCCACTTTTATCAGAAAAAGAAACAATTAACTCAGTGAGATACTGAAAAAAAAATCAAATTACCACACAGAAAGATACCTCTCTAGTGCAGGAGGTCAACATTGACTCTCTTCACGTGTAACCTTCCCCAGCCAATGTTGTACAAAGCATCCGTCTCTCTCTCTTTCTCTCTCTCTCTCTCTCTCTCTCTCTCTCTCTCTCTCTCTCTCTCTCTCTCTCTCTCTCTCTCTCTTTTTGACAAAGGTAAAGACCATCTCTCCTCAAGACACCCATGCACATAGCTCAATTGCTCCCAGGGCTGCAAATGTATACAGGAGAGAGTGTGTACACAGAACTGAGATGGAGCACACGTCCGCTGAGTGTACATGGAAATAATGTCAACACTCACAGTATCCAGTTCGAGAAGGAAGGGACTTGACCAGGCGATTATCACGGGGGAGGTGGTCGGGGTTACCAGGGTAAGGGAAGATTAATGATGGGTGTAGAAAGAGACAGAGAGAAGAGAGAGGAGAAAGAGAGAGAGAGAGAGAGAGAGAGAGAGAGAGAGAGAGAGAGAGAGAGAGAGAGAGAGAGAGAGAGAGAGAGAGAGAGAGAGAGAGAGAGAGAGAAAGAGAGAAAGAGAGAGAGAGAGAAATCTGTAATAGAGTGTAACAATGCAGCAATGCTTATTTGCATTATGACTAGAAATACTGAGAAGGTCATGTTTCGGATGATAATAGTTCAAAAACGTTGTGGCAGTGAGAAAGGTACGGTACATTCTGTATGTAATCTGCTGAATATATCTCTCTTAATGTGTATGCACTGAGAGCAGCAGGGTAAATACAACTGAAGAGGTGTATATACCAGTATGCTTACAGTTAAGAATATATTTTAATCCCCATTCAAGAGAAAGTATCCTTGACCGATGGTAAAAGAGCACTTCCTGATAGAAACAGACAATTAAGAAGGCCATCAATATGGTACTGATTTTTTTGGTAAATTTTCTGTCATTTTTGGAACACAAATTTTGGAAAAGAAAATGTGTTTGAACATAACAGTGACAAAGATTTAGCAAAAAAAGAAACCAGAGTGTGCCCACAGATTGTATGAGGTGGTAGGAAAAAAAAACACATTTAGAACTTAGAAAAAAACCCAGCTAAAATACATCATCGGATATAAAAGTTTATTAAAATATATGAAATATATTTAACAACAAATCCAGAAGCATCATTAGAATTGCTTCAGCTAAATGAAAACTAAAAGTATTTTTCCAGGGCGGTAATTAATAAATTACTCGAAATACCTTAATATATACAGGAAGACAGTGTTTACAAGCTGAAATGAGAGCCAGTGTATAGAGCTCCTGGGAAAGAATTCCAGGATGATGAAGAATGCAGGAAGATGATAGCAGGTTGCTCAGGAATGCATACTGATGAATACAGGATGCTCAAGAATGCAGAGAGATAATAACAGAGTTGGGGGAAAAAAATGCAGATATTGGAAAGCTGGTGAAGAATCTTAAGAGATAATGCCAAAATGCTGTGAGATGAGGTGAGAATGATGAAGCAATCCTGGAGGATGATAACTCATTGTCGAGAAATACAGGGAAATTGTAGCATATTGATGAAAAAAAAATCATAGATTAAAGCTTCCAGCCAAGTCGAGCTACCAGAACAAACTTGCTGTGCCTTCAGTGTTTTATATGTATGTGTGTCGTGCCGAATAGGTAAAACTTCTGATTTTGGCTTAAATAGCAACGCTCTTCTTGACGAACAAGGCAGGCGAAAATTTGTGCATGCAATAATTTCGCAAAAATCATTCTAAACCTAACTAAAAAAATACATTTCAGCGTGTTTGTTTTTTATTAAATTATTATAAACTTTTCTAAACAATATTAAGTTGGATTAGGCTAAATTAAATTACTCTTGTTATAAAGTTAGTTAAATTTTCTTAGGTTGTTTTGATACAAAATTATTAATTTTTACACATACCTAAATTAAAAAGAATATATCTTTAAACGCATAAAAGAAAATTTTAGAAATGACGTAATTTTAATTGAGTTCTTGCTAATTGACCAGTTTTACGTAATCGGCACGATTATATATATATATATATATATATATATATATATATATATATATATATATATATATATATATATATATATATATATATATATATATAATGAACTTTAATAATAGAAATTCTAGTGTTAACTTTTATCTCGCCCTAGTAAGTCTTCTCTTAAATTCTGCGTCACCGGTCGGGTCGTCGCAGTTTACAATGAACGTGAAACTTTAAAAGTTTTGCTTCACCGTAATTTAGAGAAGACGCAAATTGTACGCTACATGCCAGGTCACTGTAGTTTATAAAAGAACGAAATTTTGTGTCACCATTCTGGGTCACCGTAATTTTTAATGGGCTTAAATTCTTGTTTTACCCTAATGTATAATGGACATAAATTCTACTGAGAGTATACGGAGGAGGGTGACTAAGCTAATCGCAGAGCATTAGCAACCTTTCTTATAAAGAATGACAACGAAATTCAATTTACAATGTCTTGAAAGGCGTCCAGTGAGGGATGACGTGATGGACGTGAACAAGTGAACAAAGGAGGTTAATAAAGAGAATATCGATATTCTTCTCCAAACATCAGTTCAGAACAGAATTCTTAACAATGAATTCAAATCTAGTGAGGTAAGAGTTATAACACAATGGTTCCGGAACAGCGTTGCAGATGTTAGGAGACAAAAAATAAACTAATAAATATAATTAGTAGAGTATTAGATAAATGCTGTGAAAAGTTTTAAATAATGACTGGACCTTGAAAAGCTACAGCCTCTAGGACGTCAAAGAAACATTTAAAGAGAAAACATTCTGTCCACCAGGTGAACTAATCTTTTTAATAATCGGAAAGAAATAACTGGGCATAAAATACAGACACATGCGCAGTGTTAAGAAATTTTAATGAGAAAACGTTTCTATAGTAAAATATCCCAGTAGCGCACATGTGTCTTATTTCACTCACCAAGAAATAACTGTACTTTGTTGACTGAGAATATAAACAGGAGGAGGAATGTGCGCTTGTGTTTGTGTTCGTTTGTGTGTGCTTGTCTCAGTCTCTTTGTCAATGTATATCTTTCCATATCTGTTTATGTATATTCACGTTCACCTGTATGTTTGTGCGTGTCTGTCATTAACTCCCGCAAAGTCGTCTGTCGTTTATGTAAAGATTCATTCCGTCCTTCGAAACCTCTTTTTCTTTCTTTCCCCTTTTGTTTGAACTTCACTTCGTCTGTGACTCTGTCTGTCACTCTTGTGTCATTCACGAGATTAATTAAGATATATTCCAGAAAACAAAAATACCTGAAATTATTCGTTCATCCTTGTGACACTATGTAATGGATAAGGTTTTTGCAGCCGAATGTATTATATGAGAAAAATTTAATATACTCACTGGAATAAAATTTTCATATTTTTTATGATTTCTCTAAAAAGGTGATTTAAGTTAGGTAAGGTTAGGTGTGGTTAAGATTAGCGTCAATGCAGGATACGCATTTTAGGGAGCTGGTACGGCCATGGGAGGAAGCAACAGATGGTATACAGAAAATTCCTCTTATAATTTAATTTGATATTTATGTCCAGACGAATAGTTCGATTTATTTACTTATTAACTGGCATTTGTGCTGCTTCTTCAAATTACTTCTTATGATTAGGAAATATGATAATATAATTATTAATATGGGAACTGGAGGCATTCCACTTACGGCGTGTTAACTTTATGACTTTCCGCTTCCCCAAAAATATTGCTAAAATACAACTCCTTGAGACGTTATATATATATATATATATATATATATATATATATATATATATATATATATATATATATATATATATATATATATAGCAACACTGCACTAGCCAAGGACTCGAACCCATGCTGCTTTGGCTTCCCGCCCTAATTCACTGGACCATACGATCCTAAGAGTAGCGCATTCAGCGGGACTGGATGTTGTACTCGCTACCCAAGGACACACGATGGTGTGGAGGCAGGCCAAAGCAGCATGGGTTCGAGTCCTTGGCTAGTACAGTGTTGTTATTGATCAATATCACTCGTTCGTGGTCACAATAATATAAAATACTGCTCGTTGTACTAGTACACCAAACAGGGACTAGAATGAAATTAGCCTAGAGTCATCCACACCATCGTGTGTCCTTGGGTAGCGAGTACAACATTCAGTTCCGCTGGATACGCTACTCTTAGGATCGTATGGTCCAGTGGATTAGGGCGTCATGTGTTTTCGCCCATCATGAGGCAGGCCAAAGCAGCATGGGATCGAGTCCTTGGCTAGTGCAGTATTGTTAATGATCAATACCACTCGTTCGTGGTCACAGTAATATAAATAATGTTGCAAATGCATGAAATAT
Organism: Cherax quadricarinatus; assembly: GCF_038502225.1. NCBI lineage: Eukaryota > Metazoa > Arthropoda > Malacostraca > Decapoda > Parastacidae > Cherax > Cherax quadricarinatus. The sequence goes on along the minus strand of NC_091311.1, from coordinate 29,584,629 downwards.
GAGGTAGGTCATTGAAAGCAGTGAAAAGTTTTTACGAGGATAGTAAGGCTCAGGTTAGAGTATGTAGGAGAGAGGGAGATTATTTCCCAGTAACAGTAGGCCTTAGGCAAGGATGTTTGATGTCACCATGGTTGTCCAGTATATTTATAGATGGAGTTATACGAGAAGTGAATGCTCGGGTGTTGGCAAGAGGTGTGGGGTTAAAAGAAAAAAAATCTAACACAAAGTGGGAGTTGTCACAGTTGCTCTTTGCTGATAACACTTTTCTTTCGGGAGATTCTGAAGAGAAGGTTGATGGATAAGTTTGGTAGGGTATGGAAAAGAAAAAAAATTAAAAGTGCATATAGGAAAGAGTAAGGTGAGGATGATAACAAAAAAATTAGATAACGAAATATTGGATATCAGATTGGAGGGAGAGAGTATGGAGGAGGTGAAAGTATTCAGATAATTAGGAGTGGACGTGTCAGCAGATGGATCTATGAATGATGTGGTGAATCATAGAATTGACGAGTGGGAAAAGATGAGTAGTGCACTGAGGAGACTGTGGAGACAAAGAACTTTGTCCATGGAAGGAAAGAGGGGAATGTATTAGAGTATAATTATACCAACGCTCTTATTTGGGTGCAAAGCATGGGTGGTGAATGTTGCAAGAAGTAGAAGGCTAGAGGCAGTGGAGATGTCGAGTCTGAGAGCAATGTGTGGTGTGAATATAAATGCAGAGAGTCTGTAGTGTGGAAAATAGTAGGAAGTGCACGATTACCCAAAGTATTATCCAGCGGGCTGAGGAGGAGTTATTGAGGTGGTTCGGAAATGTAGAGACGATAGAACAAAAGAGAATGATTTCGAGAATGTATAAATCTGTAGTGGAGGGAAGGCGGGGTAGAGGTCAGCCTAGGAAAGGTAGGAGAGAGGGGATATAGGAGATTTTATGAGAGAGGGGCTTGAACTTCCAGCAAGCATGTGTGAGCGTGTTAGATAGGAGCGAATGGAGACAAATGGTTTTTAGGACTTGACGTGCTATTGGAGTGTGAGCAGGGTAATATTTATGAAGGGATTCAGGGAAAACGGCAGGCCCGACTTACGTCCTGGAGATAGGAATACAGTGCCTGCACTCTGAAGGAGGGGAGTTAATGTTGCAGTTTTATAACTGTAGTGTAAGCGCGCCTCTGGCAAGACAGTGTTGGAGTGAATGATGGTGAAAAAATTTCTTTTCGGGCCACACTACCTTGGTGGGAATCGGCCGATGTGTTAATATATATATATATATATATATATATATATATATATATATATATATATATATATATATATATATATATATATATATATATATATATATATATATATATATATATATATATATATATATATATATATATATATATATAAACACTAAACACATAAGGAGCATAGCTGTACTTTTGAAACTACAAATAGAAAATAAAAATAGGTGATAACTAGATAATAACAGACACATCACAAAAGTAATCCAGTGCAAACTGCAGTTAAACACCAGACACGAAATGAAAAAAAAAACATGACTATAATAAACACCGTTAAGGAGCCACGAAGCCAATCCTTATACCTTGACCGACCTGATAACAACCACACACCGTGCCTCAGACATTACATAAAAGTACATGTATACTGCGTCGGGAATGTTATCCGCGCTATACCTTCCTGACAGCCGTGTAATCATGACACGTCCGTAAGTATATTGCTGTCAATGATCTCATATGTCTCAAGGTAAGCCATAACTTATGTGGCGAAAATTGCGGGTGAGACTGATGTAATTTGCTCCGAGATGTAATCGCGGGTTTCGCCGTGGCTGCGTTTCCCGTGAGTCAAGGAGGGGGTGAGGTGATAGCGGTAAATTATTATGATTTTACAGTGAGACAACTCGCAATTCACGCGTCGTTGGGACTTATTTATTTATCTTTCTTTTGTTGAACAATTCACCTATTCATTTTTCTGTGGTATTCAATTGTTTATATGACGTTTTTTATTTATGTAGTTTGTCTTGAGGCGGTGGCGGAGTGGCACACGTCATGTTGGTTGTTTTAACAGCTGCTTTACTGTGATATATATATATATATATATATATATATATATATATATATTATATATGTATATTAATATATTTATAATATATATATATACACACACACACACACACACACACACACACACACACACACACACACACACACACACACACACACACACACACACACACACACACACGCAGTTTATTCTCTCGTCAACACACGCGGAATAGCATGGACAACATAAAATTTGGTTTCCTCCTTCAATACTCGTTAAAATTACCGTGCTCCAGTAATCGTGAGAAATATAGGGCGTTCACACGAACACACAATAAAACGCACACACACACAGTGGTATGGGAGGATTATTATGTCCAACACAGTGTTAATCGGCTGGTTCATTGTTCAGCAGTGACCTCTCCCTCTCTTTGCCTATAATTGTACTTGATTAGTACGTCGGTATTAAGAGAGAGAGAGAGAGAGAGAGAGAGAGAGAGAGAGAGAGAGAGAGAGAGAGAGAGAGGAAGACCCACCTGCCAACCAGTCAGTCAAGCACACTCATACAACTGAGATACACTACGCTAAGGCCAGACTTCACACAAAGAGAAAGTGCCAATCAGTCCTGTCTAAAAGAGGCTCTCAGGGCATCAATTTCTGCCCACCAAATACCCACGAACCGATGGAGCGAGGATAAAGCCCAGCTGACCCCGGAGCTCTCCATGCGGAAGTGGAGCTCAATGAGCCCTTTGATGGGGTCATTTAGATTGTGCAACACACTGGAATGGCTGTCTATCCAAAGGTACAGTCACCGTAATAGGTATTAATTTACTTTAATAGCCAGATATACAGTCACAATAATAGCCAGATGTACAGTCGCAATAATATCCAGATATGCAGTCATAATAATAGCCAGATATACAGTCACAATAATAGCCAGATGTACAGTCACAATAATAACCAGATGTACAGTCGCAATAATAGCCAGATATGCAGTCATAATAATAGCCATATATACAGTCACAATAATAGCCAGATGTACAGTCGCAATAATAGCCAGATATGCAGTCATAATAATAGCCATATATACAGTCACAATAATAGCCAGATGTACAGTCACAATAATAGCCAGATATACAGTCATAATAATAGCCAGATATACAGTCACAATAATAGCCAGATGTACAGTCATAATAATAGCCAGATATACAGTCATAATAATAGCCAGATATACAGTCATAATAATAGCCAGATATACAGTCATAATAACAGCCAGATATACAGTCACAATAATAGCCAGATGTACAGTCATAATAATAGCCAGATATACAGTCATAATAATAGCCAGATATACAGTCACAATAATAGCCAGATGTACAGTCATAATAATAGCCAGATATACAGTCATAATAATAACCAGATATACAGTCACAATAATAGCCAGATATACAGTCACAATCATAGCCCGTGTAATAACCAGATATATAGTGACTGTAAAAGTAAAGATAGTTCCTATAATAATCAAAGACACCGTCGCTGTAATAAACGAAAGTGTAGGCGTTGTAATTATTAAAAATGCAGTTTCTGGCATAACCGGAGACAGTAACTGTTGCTGCAGGTAGCGAACACACTGCATCATACAGCCTCATACTTTTATACAATCACAAAAGTTGATGGCAAATATATTGCTTGTTGTTTGCCCTCCTTCACCACGTACTGTTGACCGTTTTCCGTTGCGTACTATACTTTTATTACACTAGTTACACCATTATCGTCTCCATTTTCTCCACCTCCACCACAAGCACTATCAACAACTGCTAACGCTACTCCTACCACTACCACCACCATAACCACTACCAACACTACTTCCACCACCACCAACACCACCACCACTACTACCAACATTATTACTATCACCATCACTGTCAAGATTATTATTACCACCACCTCCATCACTACAACACAACTACAACCATCGCCGTGCCACCACCTTCACCACAACCCCTACCACAACCATCTCTCTCTCTCACACACAAAGAATTTTCACAGGATTGAAATAAGAGTCCCTGCCTTTATTTACAAGCTAAGATCTGTTCCTACCTCAGCTCATTGGAAAGCTTTATCACCCCTTACCCTTCCTTTCTTTGTGCGAGTATGCAATTTCGTTAAAAAAATCTTTCTACCCGCCCTATCTACATCTGTCGCCTGTCCTCTTTAAAGTGACAATGTTGGCTGTTAAGACCCCGTCGCCATTGGGGGCCCAATAACCCCCATAGCCACTGGAGGCCACAATGCACCCCTTAGCCACTGCAACTTCAATGAATCCCGTGGCCACCGGGGCCATATTACACCGCGTGACCACTGGGGGTATACAATGCACCCCACCAGCCCACACATGGAAGACCATACCATCCCTACCACAGGCTCTCGAGGAAAAATAAATATAATCCATTCCGCCGCTGTCAGAAGCAATTAAGACTCGTTTCTTAGGCAGACGGCGGACCAGGCAGCCGCCGCAGTGGTACCAATGTTCCGGAACGCAGAGCAGACTCATACATTTCCTTTACCTGGGGTGTCTTCATTAGTAAAGTCTTAGCCAAATTCGCCTTAACAGAATAGTAAACAATTCTGATGGCATCCAAGTTACTGGATGTTTCTGAGCAGATACGGAAAACAAGAAGTCGAAGGCAAGGTTCTGTGATTTCTAACTGAAAGGGGTTGGCAGCGGTGGAGCTGTCGGAGGGCTGGAACGCTTACCGGATACAGTTACATTCAGGGGGAAAATGGATCTCTGTTCTCTCCTGATTACAGATGTCAGGATAGGTAACACTATCGTACCTAAGACCCCCAAAATTGGCTCCCTTGTTCCATTTTGGTGGCGTAAATGTTACCGAGCTGGCCAAGACACGCGCATCTCCGCAGCCTTTTCCTTTTCACTTTGTGTGTGTGTTTGTGCGTGTGTTCTTGTCTTAATTTGAGCTCTGGAAAGTTGCCGTGATCTGAGAGAAACTTGGCAGAATAATGAGCTGAACTTGCGGGTTGCCAGACCTTGTCAGGTACTGGGTGTTGGTGGAGTGGGAGGGTTGGGGGATGGAAGGCATGAGGAGTGGAGAGAGAGAGAGAGGTGTGACATGTGGAGGGAAAGGGGAAGGAAGGGGGTACGAACAAGAAAGAGTAAAGAATATTCACATCATCGCCATGTCATTTTTATCTTCATTTCCTCTTTCCATCTGTGCAGATGAGTTGGCTACCTCTGTCAACACTTGCAGATTCAGTATTCAGCATACTGCAGCACCTGCGACCACACCGGAAGCTGTGAATGAGTAAGCCACACATGATTTATCAAACGTGGATGATGAATCAATTATGACATTAAATCAGATACATCTAGTAGGGAAGCCAGTGCATTTCATTTGCCCTTATAATATTATCTACGATTATGGTGACGCGGTACTGAGAAATGACAAAATAATGGCCTAAATGACTAGGTTGGATGGGTTACTGTTTTAAAGGAACATTGCTTCTATCAGGAAGCAATGTGACTTGCATCACATTAGTACAGCACTCTCTCTCGGGGAAGATTGTAATAATGTGACAGGCATAACTATCTCATTCAGATAAGGTAATCCCTTCAAAGAACACACACACACACACATATACACATACACACACACACACACATACACACATACATACATTCACACATATATCGTATTAATAACCTGAACTTGCTGAACAGGCCGAACTCCCTTAAAAAATATACTTCTCAAAAAAATTCTTCTGCGGAAAGTTAGTTTTTTAATTGACAATATAAAGATTTTTATTTTAACACCAAAACTAACTTAGAAACCTCAGCTAACTTCCATTAATTAAACTCCCAAATTATTTTTAGCTAAATTCTGTTATATATAAGTTAATTTAAATGTATTTATTAATTATAATAAATTATACATTTTTATCTTCGTTATGCTCAGATGGCTTTCATTCTGTTAATTCGGCAAAGTGCACCCTGGCCAAATTGGCCAAACTCAGCGATCGATTCGACTTAAAAGGCACGACATTATGTATAAGAGCTGAGCCTGGAATTTAGAGAACTGCAATGAGAATGATGGATAGTTTTTGTTTTTACTACAATGAATTAACGGTATAAGACTATCTCAGCTTATTTCCGAATTCTGTCTAATCTAAGATGTACTATCGCCCTCAAGAAAGCCACCTACAACAGCCGCCCAACAAAACTAGGTACTTATTTACTTTTAGATAAACAGGAGCGCCAGGTGCTATAGACCTCGCTCCTAGTCTTCACTAATTCGAGATTGAATCCGGATCCTTTGATTATAAAGCAAAGGCACTAACACCAAGCTGCGACTTTACTCAGTCACTGCCTTTACTGTTGAAATAATGATAATTAAACTACCCGCTACGATAGCTGCTTCTTGGGGACTTGAAATTTAAGTTCACAATTGTTTGAACTGCTGTGAAGCTTGGCAAGATATGTTCGAGTGTGATTTGCTTGTAAGAGTGAGGCTTCTATGTTTCAGGAGGACTGGGCTCTGAGCATGTCATTTTTTGTCTCTCCAACGTCTTAAAGTCCTCCCTGGATGCTTTCCTCCGTCGCCTTCTCTCATTTTTGTATTCTTTATCCTCTTTCCATCACTCTTTTTGCATAATTTGTTTCCACTTCCCCGCATCCTTCGCCTCTTTCGCCATTCTTTAGCCATCTACCCTGAACTTCAAGAAATATTTTTATTCTCGGCACACTCAGACAAGCAGTTAATCTTACTTAATAAATTAACCAAATCTGTTTAGTAATATGTATGATAAAGCCAACCTTTTATTTACCCTTATTTCAAATATACATTAATCTTTGCTAAGAGGATTTTCTTTTACAATTTTAACTACCATGATAAAATCTTGATTTAATAAGGCATATTTTTTTTTTTTTTGTGACAGGGGTCTTAGGAAATTAGATGTGGCCTTATATAGATGTTAAATCAGTGAGTGGTGTTTACCTTGGTGGTCATGACGTTAATACTACACATGAAGCCGAGTTAGCACATTGAGGTGGACAGTGAATATTCATTAAGCTGAAGTCTTGGCAACGTATTAGCGGTAGGCACTGAAGTGTATGCGTTGACTGAGTCATGACTGGCTTTGTCTGTGATTGAAGACTGACGTTATCTGTCTGTGATTGAGGTTTGGCTTTGTCTATCAGTGAGGAAATCAAGGCTCTATCTAAATGATTTTTCTTCTGTAAGGGTTTGACATTGTCTGTGTATCATTGTCAAGACCAGATATCGGAAGGCACAGACTGATGGGTTTGTCCGGATGATTTTCATAGCATATCGGGCTGGTGGTGTGTCGGTGTGTCCTGGGTGTGGCGGTGGTGTATCGATGGTGTTTAGGTGGTGTGTCAGTGGCATGTCGGCGGTATGGCGGTGGTGTGTCGACGGTGTCAGCGGTGTATCAGTGGTGTGTGGGTTTAGGTTTCAAGAATCTGACAAGTGACATGTTGTCCATTGTATGATGATGACAGGGAACCGGTGTGTGATGGGCCCCCTTCTCTCTCTCTCTCTCTCTCTCTCTCTCTCTCTCTCTCTCTCTCTCAGTTTTCAATCGAATGTATTTTCACATACATGTAGTTATAATCATCCTCACGACCTACTTCACCGCCACCGCCACCGCCACCACCCTTAAGGCTAACCCATCAAAAACAGCGAAGGCTGACAACCATAACTAAACCATACTGTACGTCTTGTCGCTACGCTTATCAGCGTCTTCAAGAACCTATGTGGTAAAGACAGCTTCAGGGATACGAGAAATAATCCAGAGGTACATGAATGGGAGTTAAGAAATAGGCGAGACGCAGGCCAAAAGAGGTAAGAACAGAGGTGAGAGGATAAAGGAGAGATGGAGAAGAGATGGTGAGAGTTGATGGAAGAGGGAAGGGTTGATGAAGAAACAGAGTAATGGCAAGAGGTTGATTTGAAGTAGGATAAAGAGAACAGGGAAGTTTTGTTTTATTTATTCAACAAAATGAGGTTCATCTACAGTATGTTGCTACCCTACTTAATGTGATAGTCAAATAATGGGAACACCCGCAGTGTGTTGAAAACCCCTTTGCTATGACAGTTACACTGAGGGAACACCCGCAGTGGGCTGCTGTGTTGTTGTGGTTGATAGTTACTTAGCAAGAGCGAGAGCTATGTTTTCTTGTCATATTCCATCACACAACATGGGTTGCGTACGTGAGGTAAAGAAATGTGTCACCTTGAGGCGAAGACTTCAGTAGGCTGCTGAAGACAACGTCAGACTTTGTACTCAGGTTCAAATGTATCGTGTCAGCAGAACGGAAAAGGGGAGAGGTTTTATAGCAGAGAGGAATTATTATTATTATAATCAAAAAGAAGCGCTAAGCCACAAGGGCTATACAGCAGCAGAGAGGAAGAATTCTTCGTTTTCTTATTATTGATTTTATTTATATTATTATTATTATTATTATTATTATTTCGAGTCTCGAACCCTGCAGTGGTCGTGCAACATATTTGAAATGAGAAGTAATTAAGAATGATCTGAGGCAGAGCGTGGTAGCTCTTATTTCCAGGATCAAGATCCCTTCAAGTGAGAGGAATTTGGATGCACACGTGATATGAAAGAAATGAAAGGATTGTGGATAATAGGGAAGCGGGTGGTGATGAAAAGAGAGATGGATAAAAGAAGAACGTGAGAAAAGGTAAAGGAAAGCGAGAAAGATGAGAGGGAGAAATATTGAAAAGTAAAACTAGGATGCATAGATTGGACGATACATATGGAGATATAATAGTACAAAGAAGTGAAGGAGAGGAGAGAAGAAAAAGGTGGAGAGGCAGAAGGTTGAACCTCCGCACGAACTTAGTGATGGGTGGATTGTTCTGAAACTTGTTCCGCGCCCTGAACAATGTAATGCTGCTCCGTTAACCCCTCCAACTTTACATCACGTGCCATGTACGATTGTGTACCTTAGTAAAGAGAGAGAGATCATCCCTTGAGAAGCTTGCCAGAAGAAGTTTCCAATGTAAAGCATCACTCACATAGGAGAACGTCATCCATCATTGAAACACTTCAAGCACACATCGTATGTGCTGACATGATATAAGTGGCGAACTTGCAAGCAAGCAGAATATCTTGGTTACATTACCAAGATCTTTGCTGAGCTGGACATCAAATGGCTAAAACTCGCGTCTGGGGAAATTTGTACTTATCTCCTGACGAGCAAAATATCTCCTACCAAGAATTTCACCTTCAAACCCCACCACGTTGGTCAAGATGATCCTGAGAGCTGAGGGAGGCAGGACCCGTCAAGACTTGAGAACACCCTGCGTGTGAAGGTGATCGGGCTGTCAGGCGGCAAGAATTGGAACCTTCGCACAGGGGAGGCTTTTGACAAGAGCTCCATTGAGAGAGCCCAGCGGTAATCCCGTGGAGAATTATGCTCCTTTCAAGGGCCGACAAGGGCACTCATTATCTCCCCGCCTGGATCAATCACTTTTTTTTCCCCCAGCAGTCACCTACTAAACAAGGTTTTTCTTCAGGTAGAGGTTGATATTGGTAATACTGAATATACTCCCGAGCTTTACTGTTTCGGCTTTGTACATATGATATTTTGTTTTGCAATATTTTGTTTCTTCTTGAATCTAAACTACAGGATTAATGTTCATGATTTCAAGTGCTATTTTTTTTTCTAAATAAAGGCTATCAGGATTTGTGAGAGTATAATTTGTAAAGTTCCATTGTAATGCAATGAAGATACCTAGGTGTTGCACATATGTCTTATTCATCAACATTGTGAGGTTCCCTAACGTAAGATTAATTTTTAATAAGCATTTCCTCGTTATTTTCCGAAGACCAAATATTCCCACACGGCTAAGAGGATACTGCTAAACTGATATTATCAGCATTAATTTAGATATTATGTTTGATTATACATATGTAAATTAATGCTAATAATATTTGTATTAATTTAGATATTATTATTATTATTATTATTATTATATTTTAGTTATTCGCTTGTATTATTTCCTTCAGTCTTCAGATTATATTGTCATCTCTAAGACAATGTTCTGAATTTTCCCATCCTTTGGCTCGAAAATTAACATAAACACAAGAACATATTTAGAATACACTACATCACTGATTTAGTGAGAAGTACAGGTGAGATGATTAACTGAAACCTAAATGACTACGAGGAATCACAGTACAGAACATGTCTGATTCTTTCTCGTGACCAGGAAAAACAGTATTTCTTGAGTCCAGTTAAATATACAAAGTGAACACTTTTCCATTTAAGAGATAATTAGTAGAGACTATGAAATATAATTCTAGATTACGTCATTCCAAGGCCTCTGTCCATAGCTCGAACATGCCATCTCACTGGTTGTAATCCACAGAAGTCAGCACTTAGGTACCTATTTAGTGCTAGGTAAACAGAGGGAAGCGGGTGAAAGGAGACTTTCCCATACGTCTCACAGTGCTCGGGATCAAACTCATGCTGTTTATTTGAAATCTGAGAGCTCTTGATTACCAGTACACCCTCTCTCTCTCTCTCTCTCTCTCTCTCTCCCTCTCTCAGCTAGAAGAACTAGTAGAAACATGATAACGATACGCAAACTACAGGATCTTTACTGGGTAATTAGGGATAGACTTTTCGAGAGGCAAGAAATAGGTACACGATGAGCTGAGTCGCGACCCCTACAACCCCTCCTTCCCCCACACACACAGCCGTGCTGACTACAGCACTTGTGTGACCCTGATGGGGATGATCACTGAGTCACGCAAGTACCCACTTGTTCACACATTTATTACTAGATCGTGACGTCTCAGCACCAGCCACGGCCACAGACAACTCCTCCCTAAACCACGTCTGTAACGCCTGCAAATTTGCAAGTAAACAATCGTGCCGAAATCACGACTGCAATGCTGGCAACCAAGTAATCGCCAAAGCAGGTGAATATGCAATCACGCCTTCAGCGACTCTTACAGCCATGTCTGAATGAGTTTTTGCTGCGTTATGCTAACAACACTTTCACTTCCGAAACTGTTTTCACGTGATTTACAGATGCAAAAGCTCATAGCCACAGCAAAACCGCTCCAACGTTAGATCACAAATCGTTCCACTAATACTACGACCATGCCATTACCATGCAATCACTCTATAACCGAGCCAAGCCATGCAATAACCATGTTACAACTAAGGACGCATGTGATCTCTTCAGCAACGCTTGTAGCCAGGCTCTAGGTTCTCTTGCCTTGTATACACAATTGTATCTGCAGAAAGCTGTTACAGTTGAGTGATCCCTCTAATATTACAATAATGCGACAACTGTTCCCATGCCTACATGACAACCATTATCAAGCTCCACTAAAATCACACAACATGAACTACTATGTAACTAGCGCATCAATCACAACATAAAAAAAAACACTAACAGTCATGTAGCAACTGCATACATCAATATACAATGGTCTATTTTTTATGTTTTCAGTAGCAAAGAGAGTGGAGGATGGGGAGAGAGCCTTCTGCTTTTCTCTTTTTGACTCGCATACCTAGATAACATACTATAGCACTTAATCTTGATAGGAGTAAATACTTTTTAGTAGACAGCCTCGGTGTGGACTCCCATGTCCTCTGTTGTCTGTCTTTCCCTCAAACATCTCATTATAATCGTACATTACATACAAGTATGTGTAGCGTTTATATACAACACCCACATTTGCCACTACATAACACACACTAACAGCAAAACGAAAGCTTTATTAGTATGATGATTCACTTACATGACGCATTATCACGTACCTTTATCAAGGCCCTTGATAAACTCTCATGTTGGTGTAACGTTCTAATAATAAAGGTCTCCTTTGTGTGTGTGTGTGTGTGTTTCCAGCCTCTTCTTGGCTTCTCAGTGCTTCGGTCAACTACGTGACAACTTCAACCATAATGGCACATCACAAAGCTATACTTCGCAACGACAGCCAGCATTATTTTACTGCATGTCTAGGGAGATTTCAACACGTTTCCGGTAGTTATCCAACCCTATATGATTTTCTCTAATTAGCAAAAAACTAATATTCCGAAAACAAATAAAAATATCACGCGTTTCCTGAGAGAATAAAGACAAAGGAGAGAGAGAGAGAGAGAGAGAGAGAGAGAGAGAGAGAGAGAGAGAGAGAGAGAGAGAGAGAGAGAGAGAGAGAGAGAGAGGATTGACGGGGATGGGGCAGGTTATCTAAATACATGGTAAAGACCTTGTTGAACTTAATGTATCTTTATTTCACAAAAGAACGCCTTTGCTAGTCTCTCCTAGTTGAGGCTGGCAACGGGTGGTATTACACATGAGAAATTCGAGCCATAGCTCTCTTGTACTCTGATTGTTCTACTGAGATGCACTGGTTTGTTGTGTTTAAAGAATATCAACAGCACTAGGGTCATTAATCCTGAATTATACCCGTACTCGACCTACCAAGAACAGTTTAATCATAGGTATACAAATACTGTTCATAGGTATACCAATAATATTACACTGTAGTCAGTGGAAGAATTGGTGAAGTGCAGTAGCTGAGTATGTCGCCACAAGTGGGCGGGACACACTAGCAGAAGTAGGTCATGCCCATAAGGTAGACCAGATGTTAGCAATGTATTTGTACAAGATATCCTCTGTACCAAGATTCTACGATGAATCTGATACAGAGGCATGAGGATGGAGATTTTCAAAGCGGAACCAGTGGAAGAAGTGGTTAGGTGCAGCAGTTGAAGATATCACAAGTGGGCCATTTGTGGCCCAAAAAGAGTTCGCGCATTCTGGACTTGTGTGCATTCTTTTGACATCAGGAAGGCCCGGTGACTACAGGTTTGAATTCTCTACAATAGTCTTCTGCCGGAGAAATGTCCAACTTCTTGATTATCGATTATGTTGGATAACTCCAGGCTTATTTAAACTTCACCAAAGGATGTGGAGGTAGTTTACAGACATCTACACGGGATCTTGCTTTTGCTCTGTGTGCTGGTGCACAGACGAGTGTGTTAGAAGGCCAAAGGCCTTTCTACATCCTCTGTAATGCTGTTAGTATTTGACGGACATAGTGAACTGGTTTTGGGCAGTTTTATACACTGTTTACATGATTCCAAGGCTTTACGTTCTGCACGCTCTCTTTATATCAATGTTCGCCGCAGCAGAAGTGTATCAGACGGACTGTTGCATAAGTAGTGGCGGAGTACGTGATAGTGATGTGGCTTCACTCTGGGATTGCTAAGGAGCGATATCCTCTGATCATCCCTGCACTCCTGGCGAGGACCCGGGAACTACACGCCATCTTCGGATGGATGGACCTGTTCGTCAAGAACTTTTGTGGGCTGACGAATGGAGAGTTTAGTGGAGGTAGATGTGTTTGGTCTGGATCCACATCAGCCACTCGAACCCCTGCCGAAACTATAGGAATCGAAAGAGGTGGCTGCAAATGGCCCTGTTCATTATGTGCTGCCGTGGACCGATGTGGACTGTGACTTTGAAGTGGTGACCTATATACCCAAATGCGGATGGATCTATTGCCTTGTGCTGCTCCATGAGATGTTCTTTGATGTTTTCAATTTAAATAATGACATGGGAGATGCATTACTCATAAACAACCATCACTTAGGAACGTTGTCAAGTTAGGGGTGACTTGACAGTCGTCCAGGAGGGACCGAAACGTCGTCACAAGGTTCGTCTCCTAAGTGCGAGTTATTTATGAAATGCTCCAGGTACGGTATTACGTCGTTCTGTTGTTTGAAGATGATCCATGTGATTATATTAGAAACAGTAATAACCCAGGTGATTTTAAATAACAGAAGACAGTCCAGTTAAAATTTCGGTAATTATGTCATGTATTGGTATTTGATGCTTGTGGGACAATAATAATAATACTATTAATAATAATATAGTGACGGAGTCACTGGCCTTAAATTCGCCTAAATGAGCTCCCATTGGCACAAACTTGAATAAACAAAATTATGTGAACAGATATTCAACATTGAAAAATTGTCAATGCGTAAAAAATCGATTAATAAATACAAAATTTATAAAAAATTAAAATGGATGCACTTTACTATATCTGATTCATCAGATAGTTATAAGTATACACTGAAGTGAAAGACGTGTAAAGTGTGGAATAAATTTAGTGAAGAGCAGGGAGCCATGGGTAAAATAAGAGAACACTTTGATTCATAACTCTTCTACAAACTACCAGAAAATATAAAAAAAAATCTTGCTTAAATGAAAATAGAAGATTTAGGGAAGAAGGTGGACATTTTTCTGCTATAAGTGCCAGATCAGCCGGCACTTGTAGTCCCAAGCGAGCGTGCAGCACAAACCTCCTGGATGTCCAAGAGGTCAACAAGGAGTCCTGAACTCACACACGGCTGCGAGAGTAGAAAATCCCTCAAAATTGATCATAGGCATGTGACAGATATGAGAGGTGTGTCTCTCTCAATGTATACACACCAAGAGATAACTTTAATCCTTATTTCTGGGATGGAAGTATCCTTGGATGGTGGTGTACCGATTACATCAAGCTGTAATGACAATCGTGTAGTCGATAGCTTTTTAAACCCAACAAACCAACCAACCATGATTCATGTGTTGATATATATATATATATATATATATATATATATATATATATATATATATATATATATATATATATATATATATATATATGTATAATGTCGTGCCGAATAGGCAGAACTTGCGATCTTGGCTTAAATAGCAAAGCTCATCTTGCCATATAGGACAAGCGAAAATTTGTGTATGCAATAATTTCGCCAAAATCATTCTGAACCTAACGTAAAAAAATATATTTCACTGTGTTTGTTTAGTATTAAATTATTGTAAACAAATCTAAAATATATTTAGTTGGGTTAGGCTAAAGTAAATTGCTCTTGTTATAATAAGGTTAGGTAAGTTTTCTAAGATTCTTTTGATGCAAAATTCAAAATTTTTACATTAACATTAATGAAAAAAATATATCTTTAAACGTATAAGAGAAAATTTTAGAAAGGACATAATTTTAAAAGAGTTCTTGCTAATTGACCAGTTTTACGTCTTCGGCACGACATTATATATTATATAATATATATATATATATATATATATATATATATATATATATATATATATATATATATA
>NC_091311.1:29466888-29564388 GCF_038502225.1 Cherax quadricarinatus | reverse complement strand
AATATCACCACCAGTATCATCACCAGTATCAACACCGCCAGTATGAATACCACCAGTATCAATACCACTAATATCAACACCACTAATATCGCCAGTATCGTCACCACCAGTATCAGCACTAGTATTATCACAACCAGTATCAACACCACCCGTATCATCACCACCCGTATCATCACTACCAGTATCACCACCAGTATCATCACCACCCGTATCATCACCACCAGTATTATCACCACCAGTATCATCACCCGAATCACCACCAGTATCATCACCCGTATCACCACCACCAGTATCACCACCACCAGTATCACCACCACCAGTATCAATACCACCAGTATCAACACCACCAGTATCAACACCACCAGTATCAACACAAGTATTACCACAACCAGTATCACCACCACCAGTATCAACACCACCAGTATCGTCACCACCAGTATCAGCACTAGTATTACGACAACCAGTATCAACACCACCCGTATCATCACCACCCGTATCATCACTACCAGTATCACCACCACCAGTATCAACACCACCAGTATCAACACCACCAGTATCAACACCACCAGTATCAGCACCACCAGTATCATCACCTGTATCATCACCCGTATCAACACCAACAGCATCATCACCACCCGTATCATCACTACCAGCATCACCACCACCAGTATCAGCACCACCAGTATCAACACCAGTATCAACACCACCAGTATCAACACCACCAGTATCAACATCACCAGTATCATCACCACCACCAGTATCAATACCACCAGTATCATCACCACCACCAGTATCAATACCACCAGTTTCATCACCATCAGTATCAACACCGCCAGTATGAACACCACCAGTATCAATACCACTAATATCAACACCACTAATATCAACACCACCAGTATCAACATCACCGGTATCAACACCACCAGTACCAACACTACTAATATCACCACCACCAGTATCATCACCAGTATCAACACCGCCAGTATGAATACCACCAGTATCAATACCACTAATATCAACACCACTAATATCGCCAGTATCGTCACCACCAGTATCAGCACTAGTATTATCACAACCAGTATCAATACCACAAATATCAACACTAATATCAACACCACCAGTATCAGCATCACCACCACCAGTATCATCACAACCAGTATCATTATCTCCAGTATCAACATCACCAGTATCAACACCAGGAGTATCAACACCATTAGTATCAACACCACCAGTATCAGCATCACTATTATTAACACCATCAACATCACCAGTATCAATAGCACCAATATCAACACCACCAGTATAAACATCACTAGTGTTAACACCACCATCAACATCACCAGTATCAACACCACTAGCATCAACACCACTAGTATTAACACCACCACTATCAACATCACCAGTATCAATACCACCAGTATCAACACCACCAGTATCAATATCGCCAGTATCAACACCACCACTATCAACATCACCAGTAACAACACCTCCAGTATCATCACCACCAGTATCAACACCACCACTATCAACATCACCAGTAAAACACCTCCAGTATCATCACCACCAGTATCAACACCACCAGTTTCAACACCAGTATCATCACCACCAGTATCAACACCACCAGTGTCAACATCATCAACATTGGAAATAAATGGTATAAAATACCGACACAATGGAAATATAAACACAAATGCAGTATAATGTGATCCTTTATTGACAACGTTTCACCCACACAGTGGGCTTTTTCAAGTCACACACTTGAAAAAGCCCACTGTGTGGGTGAAACGTTGTCAATAAAGGATCACATTATACTGCATTTGTGTTTATATTTCCATCATCAACATTAGCATCAACATTAGCATCACCAGTATTAACACCATCAGTATCAATAAACCAGCATCACCACCACCAGTTTCAACACCATCACCAGTATCATCACTACCAGAATCACCACCACCAGTATCAACGCCACCAGTATCAACACTAGTATAAACATCACCAGTATCAACACCACCAGTATCAATACCACCAGTATCAACATCATCAATATTACCATAACCAGTATCAACACCACCAGTATCATCAGTATCAACACCACCGGTATCAATACCACCAGTATCATCATCACCAGTATCAACACCGCCAGTATCAGCACCACCAGTGTCAACACCACCAATATCAACACCAGTATTAATCCAAGTAACAGCACCACCAGTATCATCACCAGTATTAACACGAGTATCAGTACCAGTATTAACCCATGTATCAACACCACCAGTATCTACATCATCAATATTAGCATCGCCAGTATCAACATCACCAGCATCGCCACCAGTTTCATCACCAGTATCTACATCCCCATCAACACCACCAGCATCAACACCACCAGTATCAGTATCACCAGAATCAACACCACCAGCATTATCACCAGTATTAATCCACGTATCAACACCATCAATATTAGTATCACCAGTATCAACACCATCAACATCACCACCAGTATCAACACACCCGGTGCCAACACCAGTATTAATCCCAGTATCAACACCAGCATCAGCACCAGTATAAGCACTGACAGTATCAACACCACCAGAATCAACACCAATAAACACCAGTAGTATCAACATCAACAGTACCAACACCACCAGCATCAACACCACTAGCATCAACACCACTAGCATCAACACCACTAGCATCAGCGCCACCAGCATCACCCCCAGCATCAACACCATCCTAACTCCACACTCACTATTCCCTTCCAAGTCAGCCGCAACCCTCCTAGCCTCCCTTGCAGCTGATTAGCAGACCACCCTGAAGCCCTTCTCGCCGCGATCACGCCCCCTCTCAGGGCACATCAAAGACCATTTACATCACAATACTCTTTTCTCAAAAGCATCTCAAGTTTTGTAGTCGGGGACCGCGCTCAGGGACACTTGCCCTTATTGCTGCTCCACATCAGGGGCCCTTTCTGCTTGCTGATAGCTCGCTGCCACCTATCAGGGACAATACTTCTGTTCTTGCTATATAATGGAGGCCATTCTTACTTGTTGAGGCCTGGCTGGCGGCTCTCAGGGACACTACCTCAGCTCCTGTTACACATTAGAAGGCGCTCCTCATTGCTGAGGTTTTTCGATGGCGGCTTCCAGGAATTTCGGTCCCTGTCGCCTTTGCGTTGGCTACTCAGACGTCTAATGGAATTGAAATTATATTCAATGTTCGATGGGTGTCTTGTGCTGAGCCGCTGAATTTTCCTCTTGCATCCCTGCTCCTGAGTGAGGGCATTGAATGTGTGTTCCATAGAGGCGAAAAGGGTTTTTGCCCTTGGGAGGGTCAAAGAGGATTTGATCTACTTTTCCCTTTTGTGTGCTGGTATATTCACAGCGCGAATTCTCAACTGGCAGTGCAATGATAACAGTCAAGGAAAGTAAGTGTTTATGCAGCTGGTGCCTTCAAGGGAGGCAGTGAAGAATTAATTGTCCAAGGAATTGGAGTTACCTCTCCCTCATTAGATCAGAACTGACTGCCCTCCTTCCAAGGCGCTGCATGACTCTTACGGACTTACCTCTTCCCGAGAATATAATACTATTAATAATAACAGTGTAAGCTTGGGACACGTCTTACTGACAAAGATTTTTGCTAACGGAACACAACAGTTGACATACAAACTGGCTACCACAGGGGACGTCCACAGCTCTGCTACTCCCACTACCGCAGCATCCTCACTCACCTACAACTAGCAGCAATACAACGTCTCTTCTCAGTGGTAATCAGTATCTGCCGTGTCCTACTAGAGAAGTCAACAAGGGGCCAGTGATCAGCCAGGGACTTAAGAGGCTTAGGTTTTGATTAGTCTGGGACTTGTATCAACCATGGTAAGACGTTGAGAGAGGACGAGCCGACAGGTCGAAGAAAATGAGAGTTCATTCTGGAGAAGAAAAGGATAGGGATCTTTCTTCTTTTTGGCTAACTGCAACATTCACTTGACAAGACTGATAATATTACTTGATATCCAAAATTCACGCATTATGTATTAAAATTATTAATTACGTAGGCGTCTATCTTATGAAGTTCCTCTATATTTTACAGTTTTTCTTAAAGTAATTTAATAAGTGCATTGAAAATTGAATATCATGTACCGTGAGAGCCTTTCCAGACGCTATTCAATTTTGGATATACTTTTCATCGTATTTACAACAAAGATGCACTATGTAGATGATTTATGTAAGAAAATTGACTGTAATAATTATAATAATAATGTTATATTGGCTATGATAGTACTACCAACAGGTCTCACAAAACTGCAATACTACGACTGCAAACAAATCACGGAATGGGTGGGGCTTGAACCTGCATTTGTGGTCAAAGTGGTGGCCTATGCTAACCTCCCTATGATGTATAGAAATATACCTAGTTGGATAAATCTTACTAAAGCCATATGGCCTGTGAATTTTAGGACTCACTCGCCCATGAGTTCAAGCCCCATCCGGCCAATGGTGGTACCAGGAACCCACTGCTGACTATAATGACAACACCAGTTTAGTGCTATGGCTGCCTGTTAATTGCTAACATAAGGAAAAACCCTGACTGGAAAATTAAATCTAGATTTTCTCTTGCTCTTCTCCAATCTCAGTCAGAAAGGGTTGGTTACCGGCAGAATGACCGGTTAGCTAGCTAGTCTTATAATCGGGTGGTTGACTGATCAAGAATCTGGTTGGTTGATTGACTAACTAGCTGGTTAACTGGTTGGCTAGTTTTTTTGGCAGCCTAACATTTTGCCTGGCTGACTGATATACAGGCTGACTAATTTTCGAAGTATTTAGCTAGTTATTTGACTGACTAGCTTACTTCCTAACAGCTTGACATGCAGACTGCTGATTGGTTGACAGTTTTGTTACCTAGCTTATTGGTTTATTTTGCTAGCTGGTTGACTAACTAGTCCGCAAAATGGGTTATTTGTCTGGTAATGTTTGAATGTCAGGTGGATGACTGTGAAATAAGAATTGCCGACTCGCTTACTAGCTGGAAAACAGGCTAGGTGGCTGATTGGTTGGGTGACTGGCTGGCTGACTACCTGGCTGGCTGAATGGCTGGCTGACTGGCTTGGTCTTAGAGAGAGCTGGCGACCAACCAGGCGTATAGGTCACAAAAGACTGGCCATCACTTTAAGTAAATTAACCAGGATTCGATGTGTCAGCTCCACAATGGGGATTGTTTTGGGTGCTCGCCTGTATCATTTATCACCCAGCACAATGGCTGGACCTCCAGCCCGCCGACCGGACGAGATATTCTGGCACAGCATGAACCAATAAGGGACCGAGGCGCGATTTTGATGGATGTTATCAGTGTATAGCGTTCGCGGCATCTATTGTTTAGTTCAGTGGGGCAACAATGGGTGCTCGGGCCCTGACGGAGCATAAAGAGAAGCCGTCACTTCAAAGGTCCCGCCGTCAGAGCCTGCTGAGTTGCCGGTTTTGCGAGGAATCAAGGTGGCCCTTCACACTTCCACCTTTTTAAGTCCCCCTCAATTCATTTGTTATTGTCTAGACTTTTCTTCTCGACTTTTTTTTTCCCTTTCATTTACTCCACAAGCTTCCCTTTGTACACCAGAGTTCCTCCACCCAACTGGTGGAAAAAAATTATATTTAAAAAACGATATTTTCTTATCATTTAATACTCAAAAAAAGAGAGTTGATTAAATACAAGAGTTTGGTGCGTCCTCTGGTTGACGCTGGTGGTTGGTGTACCGCCCGTGAAGCCTACATGACTGCCAACACATGGAGTAATTGTAGGATCACCTTGTATATTATCGCTGGGATCAATCTGGAGCCGCACTGGAGACGGCCACGGCTATCCCAAGCTCAACTCAACAGCAGGTTGCGGGAGGCCTGTCACATTAGTCTTGGATACTCACACACACACACATATCCAAACGCTCTCTCTCTCTCTCTCTCTCTCTCTCTCTCTCTCTCTCTCTCTCTCACACACACACACACACACACACACACACACAGATGGTACAATGGTTTTCAGTCGCAGATGGCCTACTGTATCTCCTCACCCTGGTGCTCCTCCATATATATTTATAGGAAAGACCTAAACATGTAGGATTCGTATATTACAGCGCCTGAAAAATGGAAAATAATCAAGTTTGATGCAAGGAAAGGGAGATTAGCTCTTATTCCTTTAACTAAGAACCCCTCACTGCGAACATTTCTTTTTTTCATCAGTTCAAGTCATCGCGTAGCTCCTGTTCCTTGGCACATTCTCCTTCCTTAACCTTACTGCTTGTTCCTTTAACTTCTTCCTTCGTGTTATTTTGCTGAGTAACAATTCCGAATGTTGTCTTTATTGTTTCTTGTCGTCGATCGTTTGCTTATTCGTTCTTGGCAGCCCTGCTTGCTTTCCGATTTTTGCCACTCTTCTTGTAGTTTTCCTCTACTTCAGCATTTTTTGACTTCGTAGCTCCATATTTAATTTCTACTGTTATATGAATTTCTCCTCAGCCTTCGAGCACTTACCAGATAGCCACTAAGTCTTCTTAATTGACTTTCTATTTGTCTTTCCAATTGTACCTCATTACAAATGCTATCATCTTGGTGAAGTCTTCTCTTTGGTAGTCTGATTTTACTCTCTCTGTCCTTTTACTGTTCCTCGCCAGGTTCATTTCCATGTAAACATCATTAATCGGTTTGTTTCCTTGTCTTAAGTATTCCATGGTGAGAGTGAGTGCGTCTTGGTTCCCGTAGGATCTAACTCCTTAGTCCTATGCTTTATACTTCTGCCTCGATCTCCTAATAATTGGTAGTGAAATACAGAGCATGGTTGCATCTACCTGAGGACCTCGGTTGTGATTATGTTACGTGATTTCTGTTTTCCTCACTGTACATTTCCTGTACAGCTTCACGTGCTTCTGATCAACATACCACTCCTTCACCTTATCTTTTTTTCTCAATCATTCCTGTTTACGGAATCCTAATGAGAATATATGCATTTCTTGCATCTCCTTGAAGCTGCAGGTACTTCTGATCAAGCTACCATTCCTTCATCTCCTCTGATTTCCTATTCCTTCTGTTTTTTTGCGATACCCTCCTGGGAACATCACATTCACTATAATTAATATAAATTTCATCTTTGAGAATGGCTATTAAGTCGGGCGACGTTCTCTACCATGCTGTCACATAGTTCACTGTCTTAGTTACACTTTCTACATGCCTATACCATTCTGTGATATTAATGCTTTGATTATTTCCTTTTATACTAGGGCAACATGTGAGGAAGATAGGTGTGGCACAGTTACTTTTGTGTATGTGTGTGTGTTTGTGTACTCACCTAATTGTACTCACCTAATTGTGGTTGCAGGGGTCGAGACTCAGCTCCTGGCCCCGCCTCTTCACTGATCGCTACTGGGTCCTCTCTCTCTCTGCTTCCTGAGCTTTGTCATACCTCTTCTTAAAACTATGTATGGTTCCTGCCTCCACTACTTCACTTGCTAGGCTATTCCACTTGCTGACAACTCTGACTGAAGAAATACTTCCTGACGTCCCTGTGACTCGTCTGAGTCTTCAGCTTCCAGTTGTGACCCCTTGTCCCTGTGGCCCCTCTCTGGAACATCCTATCTCTGTCCACCTTGTCTATTCCCCGCAGTATCTTGTATGTCGTTATCATGTCTCCCCTGACCCTTCTGTCCTCCAGTGTCGTCAGTACGATTTCCCTTAACCTTTCCTCGTACGACATTCCCTTGTGTGTGTGCGTGTGTGTGTGTGTGTGTGTGTGTGTGTGTGTGTGTGTGTGTGTGTGTGTGTGTGTGTGTGTGTGTGTAGGTGTGTGTGTGTGTTTAAGCGTGTGTGTGTGCACTTACCTTTACAATATGCATTCAACCATTTGTGACTGCAGGTGTCGAATCTCATCTCCTGGCCCCTCCTGTTTGGTGTGTGTCTGTGTGTATATGTTAGTGTATTTCTGTGTGGGGAGAGGGAGGGGTGTCATGCATGCATAATTACAGATACCGCGATAAAAGACTTCAATTTGTGGCTGTCAGATGAGGTCTACTAATGCGTTTCTTTCTTATCAACACCCAAGACCATCGGTACACCTCTTCATCCTACCCCCTCCTCTTTCTCCTTTAAATTCATTTCGTCTTACTAGCCCACTTTTTGCCTCTCTTGCCTTTTATCCTTCTTTCTTTATCCCCACTCTCTCCCAGCCTTGATCAGAATATGTATGCGGGCGAGGTGGATGAAGGACATTGTGGAACATCCCTATGCTAGACACCTTGATTAAAAAAAAGCAATGTTGATTAAAAGCTTCAGATACCCAAGATTTATATGCAATCTTGAAAATTCCTTTTCTTTCCCTTTATATTTTCAGAAGAACTATAAATTCACAAAAAAATCCACACCTTTGAGAGAAGCGTTTTAATGGTGACGTTTCGGTCCGCCCTGGACCATTGTCAAGTCACAACTGGGGCGAGAAAAACAGAGATTTCCTGAAGACAATACGTAGCCAGAAGGTTTCCTTCCCAAGGGATTTAGGTGAACAGTTCCACCCACGGTATTGTGAGTGTTCTTTAGGTACAATAATGTATATTTGGTCCAACATCAGTGTTGCCGGAACTTATTTCTTAGAGTTCGGTAATGTTGGGATGATAATGGTGAGGGAAGATTTATTTTTTGTAAACTCTTCAAAGGGGTGATGTTAAAAGCTCTTTCTCTAAGGAATTGGAGCTATCTCCCCCTATGTTGATTTTAACCCGATTACTTCTTAGGAGCTGTATGACCCCTATGGGATTATTGCTTGCAAGTGAATAAAATGAATATATTAATAATAATAATTATAATATTTAATAATAGTTATAATATTTAATAATTACAAAAAATAATAAAAATAATTTATTTTATCGTTAATATTATTCAAGCACCAACACCTGCACAAACACATGGAACAACAACAACTCTAGCATCTAGATATTGCTGTTGAAACGGCTTGTTTATTGTGCACCACATATCCATCCTGTTAAGGCTAGCGCAACGGCATATCTATGCTCAAGAGGCCTAGGAACTAGGCCCCGGAAGGGTTAACCGAAGGACCTCTATATTCATAAAGGTATCTTGACACTTCACATAGGTTTTCAAACTGTTTATTTATCAATTCCTCAATAAGTGGACAATAAAGCACATAATGTAGTGTTTATGAAAATGACAATAAGGCCGACCATTATCTGTATGTTTTCCATGCCGCTAAAAGTACTTGTAACTAAGCCTAATCCTGGCCATTACAACGTCAGTCAGCACCCACAGTACACTAAGAGTAACATCACAACAGTTATCAACACTAACATCACCAGGAATTCAAGCAGCAACACCAGCACCAGCAAATAGTGAGTAGACCAGCAGCAGCCATCAACAGCTTACACCAGCAGCATCCAACAGCATGTTCACCAGCCTCTACAACAGCAATAACATCACCCGCCCCAGCATCAACACCAGCAGCACCCCTACTACCACAAACACCATCAGGACTAACACAACCACCACTTGACTAAATAAACCTACCACCCATGTAAACATAACAGTTCGTCTATGATTAATACTTCAAAAATAAGCGACTATGACGTGTTCTTGAAATCTCACAATATGGAACGAGAGATGAGGAACAGGAGAGGAAGAACGGAAGAAAACAGAAAGGATAAAGTGAGGGTGGAAGGTAAAGGCAAGGAGAAAGGAATATCCATTGACCGTTACCCCCTTGGTATTCATTGAGGGCTCTTGCTCTAGGTGGGTAGGTAATGTATGTAGATGTAATCTAAGAGAGAGAGAGAGAGAGAGAGGAGGGGCAAGAAGAAGAAGAAGAAGAAGAAGAAGAAGAAGAAGAAGAAGAAAACAATGTAATACTATAAATCACAGAGAAGGTGAATAATGAGACCGAAACTGAGTCAGACTGTTTCTTTATTAAGACTTACCATAATATCAGTCAATTTAGGTGTTGTGTACATAAGACTTTTTTTTTAAATTTTGCCGCCGAAACTGCTAATTTATTGTGAACCCTTTAATCATCCTGTGGATAAGAGACCTAGGAACTAGGCCCCAAAAAAGGGTTAACAGGGGTTCATTTGGGTTTGTATTACCAAATTGTCTTATCTCTTACAACCAAATTGAGGAATTTGCCTAAAATGTCCTGTATCTTATTTTCAGTAATGAGATACCTTGACATATCATGTGATACGTCAAGGTTATTTTACAGTGTATCTGTATTCCAAAATAGGTGAACCATGAAGCACATTTGTTCAAGAAAGTGACCATAAGGCTCATCATATATTTTTCATTTAGTTGGTTACCATAAGTGTTTATGTCAAATACTTGTAACTGGCCCTTTTGCTGCCATCTACAACATCAGCCAGTCTGTTTACATTGCAAGTTGCTCCACAAAAATACGTAAATTCATTTTATTATAATGAGTTAAAGATCTACACCGCCTACTAAGTGCACTCTTACTATATTCGCATTCATCAAATACTTCTCTCTTAATATTATTCCTCACGCTTAACACAGATATAAATAAGTTACATTCTATATTTTTCTCCCGTTTTTTTTTGTTAGTTTATCAAATTTATCTTGCAGGAGTAACTGAGTGTGTGATGGAATCCATTTGAATTGTGCATAAATTCCATTTTCTCTGATTTGTTAATATCTGCTCCTAGCTTCTCCATTCATCATGTCGTTAGTCATTATGTGACTCAAGTGCTTTCATTGAAAACTTAAAATCATTATTAACCTGAGATTCAGGATCAGTGTCATAACTTAAGTTTACTGCCATTAGGATGGTAAACAATTCTTCCAGTGTAGAATCCCAGTCTTTCACATTCTGCCTTTCCCATAAATTCCGTCGCCTACCAAACTCATTACCATTTTTTTTTTTACAAAGCTGAATTCGTACTCGAAGAAAATATCATGCGGTCTTTGATATTATTATTATTATTATTATTATTATTACTGCTATTGTTGGTGGTTACCTTGAGGTTACCTGGAGGTTATTCCGGGGATCAACGTCCCCGCGGCCCGGTCCATGACCAGGCCTCCCGATGGATCAGGGGCTGATCAACTAGGCTGTTACTGCTGGCCGCACGCAGTCCAACGTACGAGCCACAGCCCGGCTGATCCGGCACTGACTTTAGGTATCTGTCCAGCTCTCTCTTGAAGGCAGCCAGGGGTTTATTGGCAATTCCCCTAATGCTTGATGGGAGGCTGCTGAACAGTTTTGGGCCCCGGACACTTATGGTGTTTTCCCTTAGTGTACCAATGGCGCCCCTACTTTTTATTGGGGGCATTTTGCATCGCCTGCCCAGTCTTTTACTTTCGTAGGGAGTGATTTCTGTGTGCAGATTTGGGACCATTCCTTCCAAGATTTTCCAAGTGTAGATTATGATATATCTCTCCCTCCTGCGTTCCAGCGAGTACAAGTCAAGTGCTTCCAAGCGTTCCCAGTAGTTAAGGTGCTTGACAGAACTTATACGTGCAGTAAAGGATCTCTGTACACTCTCTAGATCTGCGATTTCACCTGCTTTGAATGGAGATGTTAATGTACAGCAGTATTCCAACCTAGAGAGAACAAGTGATTTGAAAAGGATCATCATTGGATTGGCATCTCTCGTTTTGAAAGTTCTCATTATCCATCCTATCATTTTCTTTGCACGTGCGATCGTGGCACTGTTGTGATCCTTGAAAGTGAGATCCTCAGACATTACTACTCCCAGGTCCCTTACATTATTTTTCTGCTCTATTGTATGACCGGAGTCAGCAGTATACTCTGTTCTAGTTATTATCTCGTCCAGTTTTCCATAACGGAGTAGTTGGAATTTGTCCTCATTGAACATCATATTGTTTACCGTTGCCCACTGGAAAACTTTGTTTATATCTTCTTGGAGGTTAACCGCGTCCTCAGCTGAGCCTGGGCCAGCGGCTGGGCCTGGGCCAGCACCAGCACTGTGGGTATTAGTGCTATGGCTGGGGGATGGGTCTGGCTTAGCACCATGTGGGTGACTAGATAGTTTCGAGTCATCTGTTGTGGTATGGACACTGCATTTTTTGATACACTATCTCTTGCTCCCATGTTTTATATATTTTTTGGTAGACTATCCAAGAGGTCATCCTTGTTTTCTTGATTATTTTTATCATTTATTACTCTCCTTAGTACCTTTCTGATACCTGCCCAAAGTTCTACATCTTTATTGCACAACCAGAAACATTTTGCTAGTTTGAGGTCATTTTTTGAGGCTGTATTTAGTCTAGTACAAGAGATATGGTGTTTGGAAGAGCATAGATTACATGTGATTCTGGATTTCCTTCCAAGGATTTTTTTACATGTCCCACAGATATGCTGTGCTGACATCCTGTCTGTATCCTACTACACTCTGTATGCCACGGAAGAAAACTGATTTCCACTTTACCTTTCTCTTGCTGGTGCCAGTAATATGCAAGATGTATTTATACGAACCAAGTTTGCAGTATGTGGGTGGTGGTGATGGGCGTTATTTTCAGTTGTACACTGCTTGAGAAAATCGACAAATATATTCTTCATAAGCATTGCAGAGACAAATTCTAACCCCAGGAAGTCCATTTTCTCGCTGAATACAAAATCTCTTCCATTGATACTTACGTAAGTTCCAACAATGTCTAGTGATTATTAATGTTTTCTCAGCTTGAAGAGTATCCTTACATTAATGGCATATAATACCAACATCAGTTCTGTTATTTATATGCACAATGTATCTAAAAATTTAATTCTGTTATTTATATGCACAATGTATCTAAAAATTTAATTCTGTTATTTATATGTACAATGTATCTAAAAATTTAAACATGTTAGTAAAGACATGTATTCGCTCTGAAAAGTCGAAAGAAGAAGAAAAAATTCTGTTCTATTTTTTAGTCTTAGTATTGGATTAAAAAAGTCATTAGTTAGCGAAGCGTCTCCATCAATGAAGATACCCAGGTGTTACACAGGTGTCTTACTCACCAGACAGATGTATCTCTAGCTGGTGACTGAAAAAACTTGACTGCTATGTTCTTCTATATATTTAATTAGCAGAGTATATAATGCTGTTACCTGCACTGACATAGATCTAAAGGATGAGGTTTAGTAAGTAGTTGAGGAACGCGTTCCGTGCCAAAGAATCCAAGAAAATTGCCCTGATACTCTAAAATTAAGAAATTTTTCCTTTAAAAAGAGTCCCACAGAGCTGTACCATGAGGGTAAATAAAAGGTTTTGTATTACTAAACTATATATATTCCTAGCGCTTGCATCTGTTCCAGGAGATCGAGGTGTCGCACACAGTCGATAGTGTTAGTAATATCTCAAATCTTCACGTGACTGGTGCCACAATAGAGAGAGGGGTACAAAAAGAAGTTATTTTCCGAAACCATACCGACAGTCTCACAGCAAGTGATAGCCCCCCCCCCCCACACACAAAAAAAATCATTCGTTTGTAATCACTATCTTTCTCTACATTCCTCATTTTTCTTTCTCTCCCTTGTCTTCTATCTCCATCTTTTCCCCAAGCTCTCTGTATCCTTCACCATTGACACCTGAACCCAACAAACCCAGCCACACATTGTCTCAATACCACAGTTCTCCCTGCCTGCTGGAAACTCCACATCCGCGCTCTGCCTTGTCTCAGTCCCACTCTTCCCTGTAAGGTTAATTCTGCATCGTTTTCATTTTATATTATCGTCTGTCTTACTTCATTGCAATATCTAGTATGCCCATTTTCATTGTTTTTCTTCAGAGATTGACTCCAAGACCTACTTTTGAAGGTTTTGATGTCAGGTTATTCGTCGTTAAATGAGCCATTCAGTGTTTCAAATGTAATTAGCAGTGTGGCCGGCCTTATAGCGGCAGTGTGGCCGGCCTTATAGCGGCAGTGTGGCCAGCCTTATAGCGGCAGTGTGGCCGGCCTTATAGTGGCAGTGTGGCCGGCCTTATAGCGGCAGTGTGGCCGGCCTTATAGCGGCAGTGTGGCCGGCTTTCCAGCGGCAGTGTGGCCGGCCTTACAGCGGCAGTGTGGCCGGCCTTATAGCGGCAGTGTGGCCGGCCTTATAGTGGCAGTGTGGCCGGCCTTATAGTGGCAGTATGGCCGGCCTTATAGTGGCAGTATGGCCGGCCTTATAGCGGCAGTGTGGCCAGCCTTATAGCGGCAGTGTGGCCAGCCTTATAGTGGCAGTGTGGCCGGCCTTATAGCGGCAGTGTGGCCGGCCTTATAGCGGCAGTGTGGCCGGCTTTCCAGCGGCAGTGTGGCCAGCCTTATAGCGGCAGTGTGGCCAGCCTTATAGTGGCAGTGTGGCCGGCCTTATAGTGGCAGTGTGGCCGGCCTTATAGCGGCAGTGTGGCCGGCCTTATAGTGGCAGTATGGCCGGCCTTATAGCGGCAGTGTGGCCAGCCTTATAGCGGCAGTGTGGCCAGCCTTATAGTGGCAGTGTGGCCGGCCTTATAGCGGCAGTGTGGCCGGCCTTATAGCGGCAGTGTGGCCGGCTTTCCAGCGGCAGTGTGGCCGGCCTTACAGCGGCAGTGTGGCCGGCCTTACAGCGGCAGTGTGGCCGGCCTTACAGCGGCAGTGTGGCCAGCCTTATAGCGGCAGTGTGGCCGGCCTTATAGCGGGAGTGTGGCCAGCCTTATAGTGGCAGTGTGGCCGGCCTTACAGCGGCAGTGTGGCATAATAAAACAGCTTCTTCTCGCACCAAGAGGTATAAACGTTTTGAATTCACCGTTTCCCGTTTATTATTGGCCATCTCTTTCCATGAAGTATCCCTTCCGATTATAATTTACTTATTTGTAGCTAAATACACATTTTAACAGATTTACGTAAACCTAACTTAAATTACCTTAAGAAAATTCATAATAAAGAAATTAGCAATTGGAGAAAAATAGGAAACATATAAATTAATGTTGTAAAATAAGAATGTGTTGCTTATGAAATAAGGACAGACGAAAGTGTGTAGCCAATGACTGGCCAAGGCAGCAGTGACCTCCAGGGTTGGACTATGGTCATAGTGTCGCAACATTTTTATGTTAATAATATTTGTGTTGTCTTTACATAAAATATAGCTTGTTATGGCCATTATTCCTCAGTTTCCCGAGCCATTTTTTTTTCCCTTTCCAATTTCTAATTAGATACTAAATCTCATGTAGTGGATATATATGCCTGTCTTATTTATGATGTTGTTGCCCGGTATAATTTTTTTTTGTAGTATATTGCAATATGTGAAATATTATTTGTATAAAACTATTTATGTGAAATATGAAGAAGCATAATATTAAATGTCACTTAAGTATACAATTAAATGGTCATGAATGATAGATATTAACCAGGCAAAAGCATAATGCATATTTTAAATTTGGTTAATAAAAAACTCACAGCATCATACTCATCATATACTACTGCAACTGAGAGGACTTTGAGAAATATAGTTAACACCAAAGCTAATATTAAATATTTTTATATATATATCGTGTAAGAAAAATTGTGAAATAGTCTTTTACCTTTTGACTGTAGAATGTTAGCAAAACAGAAATGACTTCGGTACTCAACACAGTGTTGAAAGAGATTCTCTGAAGTTATGTTTACGGCAAGTAATACCAATATATTTTTTTTAAATTAATGTGTAGACAAGCACCTACAACCCCAATAACAATCTGAACCACCGTTTAAGATACTCCTTTGTTGAAAGTTGGAAGCCGATCAAAAGAGCTTTCTCAAGTTATCGAAGAAATCACTGAGCTTTGCATTCAATATAATCTGCGAATTTTCACACACACACACACACACACACACACACACACACACACACACACACAAGGCCTAACAACATTCTGGAGTTTCTTCTAAAGTAAATGCACTAAGGATGCAAGTTTGAAGCTGTTCAGAAGAGGTATTCCCAAGTTATCGTTAAGAAAACTTGAAGGACTGTTAAGGAAGATGAAAATTAGTTTCGACAATTGTATACATGCTTAACGATATTCTCACCGCTTTATTAAAGTCTCTCAGCTCAACATGGCAGATTTCATTAGCTAATTTTTGAAACGTTTTGCTTCCACGAGGAACTATTATATACAGCAGAGAAGCAGTGCAGTGTAGCTCTCGCATGGAACACGGATGCCACACACTATTCATATACCCACTCCTGTTTAACCAAAAAAAACTAAAAATCATCCCCCAGCCTCATCCTCGTCGCTTTACATCCTGTCTCCATGCGCCTCCATCACTATCCCTCTCCACCTTCCACTTCCCCTCCCCATCTCCCTTACACATATCCCCCTCTTCCCCCCCCCCACCTCCTGCTGGACTAATCAGATGCGGGAGCCCGTCTTGTTGGGCCGTCACATGTAATCTTCTGGTTCGTAAATCTTTGTTGACAAGTTCTTTGCGTGAGACCTCTAAACGACCCCCCCCCCGGTCCCTCTTCCCCTGTTCTCCCTAACCTCTTCCCTCCCTTCCCTCCCCTTTACCCTCCATCAACCTCTTCTCTCCCTATTCTCCCTTCCAATCTCCCTTCTTCCCTGCCCTACCTTCTGTCTGTCTGTACGACGAACCTTCCTTCCTCCACACCTTCATCAGTTCGCTCTTATCCCCTTAACTCTCTATTTTTCTCATTCCTTCTCCGTTTTCTCTTTTTGTCATATTTTATTTCATTACTTCGTCTTTCTCTTTCTCTCTCTCTCTCTCTCTCTCTCTCTCTCTCTCTCTCTCTCTCTCTCTCTCTCTCTCTCTCTCTCTCTCTCTCTCTCTCAATTTGTATTCTCCTTCATTCCTCTCTCTAGCCCATTTGCTTCGTTGTTTCCCCATTCCCCTCTATGTCTCCCTTCACTTCCCATTACCTTATATCTTCTCTCCGCCTCTCCCTCTGTCCTCCACCTTTTCTTTCTATCCTCTACCTCTTCCCTGTCCTTTCCACTTCCTCCTTCTTTCCTATTTTCCCTCCTCTCCCATCCACTTCTTCCCCCCTCTCACTCTCTCTCTTCCGCCTCTTCTCTCTCTCTCTCCTCTTTAGATTGTCTTTACTAACCTCCCATCTGTCCGTCACTTTTTCTCCTCCTCTATATGACATCAATTTGTCCCCTTTCTTAGTGTGTCTTTCTGTTTTCTCTACATTCACTATTCATGTTTCTCTTTTTGTATTTCTTCACGCTGTTCTTCTCTCCTCGCCATGAAATATCTTGCCCACAAATTTTGTCATGGCTAGTAAAAATTTAAGTATAATATTGTTGACCATTATAATAATATAGTTATAATAATGGTAATAATAATTATGGTGATAATAATGGTAATAATAATGATAATGGTAATAATAATAATGTAATATTAATATTAATAATTACATTAACAATTACAATGATAATTACAATAACTTAAAAATCAAAACTATGCAATTAATTAAAGCAAGAAAAATAATATGAAAATACTTGTAAGAGAATAATAAAAACAGAAACAGAACCAACAGTCACAAAACTGATGCTGGAAAAGTTAACAAAGAATCAACTCTTAAAAGGAAACTTTGGACCCCATAATAACATCTAATATTGTGTGTGTGTGTGTGTGTGTGTGTGTGTGTGTGTGTGTGTGTGTGTGTGTGTGTGTGTGTGTGTGTGTGTGTGTGTGTGTGACATTCGTGATTCTCATATATTAAGTGTGAACTGTATCATCATCCACATGCACCTTATCATCTGTTTTAAACTTCTCTAACCATTAGGCTGATGACTGTAGTCATTAGCCTCCATATCAATGCCATCTTGAATAATTTGAATATAATCAGATTAGAAGCATCGGCTGTCAGATTATGTAAGGAGCACCGTAACATGTCCCTCGATAGGGTAAGGCAGGTAGCTATGTTTAATATAATTATGAGGAGTGACGCCGCAGGTAACTGTGACTGTATTTTAGGGCGAGCAGAGCTAGGTACCGGCAGTATGTTAGAGATCAAACAGGGACATACATCCCCTTGATTATTATTTACACTCATGGGGATGAGCTGAAACCCTAAGGGTCATACATTACCTGGAGAAAGGGAGGTAATACGGCTTGAAACGAGGAAGGGGAGGGTACCTCAATTTTTTTGGAATCAATAACCATACATGTTATAGTGACATCTCTAAACTTCTGCTTGACAGACACTTTAAGCAATGCTGCTGGGTGACGCCCTCGTCCCTCTCCTTTTCTGCCTGTTCATTAAGGTCACAGGAACGCTGCCCAGTGAACTCAATCTGAACTGGCAAGACAGTGATGGAGAGTGTGGTAGTGAAAGTGTTTCTTCTTTTTCAGGTCCTCGTACCTCGGTGACAGACACCAGGTATCGCATTCACAGTTAAATGAAGCTTTAATCACTATATGAGTAAGTCTTCTTCATTGTTAATTTAAATATATATGCATTCATATATCCTCACCATGCAAACCACACTCAAAAACTCACAGCACTGCCCCAATTTAACAATATCCCACAACGACCACCCCAGTACCACCATCCCTCAGCACCCCACAACTACCTCTCCACATCCACCATCCCACAACTACCTCTCCACATCCACCATCCCACAACCACCCCTCCACATCCACCGTCCCACAACCACCCCTCCACATCCACCACCTCTCCACATCCACCATCCCTCAACCACCTCTCCACATTCACCATCCCTCAACCACCTCTCCACATCTACCATCCCACAACCACCACTCCACATCCACCTCTGCACATCCACCATCTCACAACTCTTCCCACAACATCCTTCCCACAACATCCTTCCCACAACCACCGTCCCACACTCCACCACACCCACTATCACTCAACGCCCCACAACCAGCACACACAACCACCGTCCCACAACTCCATGCCAGTCATCAGTCTCAACTCCATGCCAATTATTCATGCAAATTTTGTCGCATTTTACAGTTTTACAATCTGGCTCCGTCGGTGTGTGTTCGTCTCACCATTTGTCAGCTTCGAGGCACCAGCCTCGTTCGCATCCCCGCTCCTGACTCGGACGAAACGCTTCCTCAATATCCTGTTTCCTTCCTCCCTCACTCAAATATCACGCGTGTTGAGCCGGATACCGAGTCTCCCGGGGATCGGATGAGCCCTTGGGTAGCCGGATAAGGGAGAAAGGGCATCGCGGTGGCGGGGAAGCAGGTTCAAGCATGCTCGGAGCTCCTCCCAGGAGATTCGAACCTTGGGCTATTATAGATTTAGGAGGCATTGAAATGCAAACTAAGTGGTGAGGTGCTGGTTAACCTCGAGGGGGGGGGGGTGATTTGGAAGGGGAGGGCAAGGAAGGTGGATTGGGGAGGGGGAACCGGGAGAGGGGGAGGATCGAGGGAAGGGAAAGAGGTTAGAGGGAAGAGATGAGGAGGAGGAATCGAGTTAAGGATAGAAGGAAGAGATGAGAGGAGAGGGAATCGGGTTAAGGGTAGAGGGGAGGAAGAAAACTGCAGGAAAATTGAGATGGGAAGAAGAAGGGGATAATGATGAAGAATAGAGATGTGGCGGGAAGGTGAAGTGGATGGGACGTGAGGGAGGGAGGGTGTAATTTAGAGGAAGTGGGATGGGATGGGTGAGGGAAGTGGAAAGAAGAGGAGAGAGAAATGAGAGGTAGGGAAGGGTGGAAAGAAGAACGGGGAACACGAGAAAAGGGGAAAAGCAAGCGAACCCGAGGGGAAGCAGAAGAAATAGAGGGTCTGAAGAATGACGATGTATCGAAATCAAAGTACTGAAGTGAACAACACATGTTTTTGTGAGCAGTGAAACTGAGAAGATTATTGAGTGATCACTGGTGATGACACCAGCACTGTGTTGAGTGATCACTGGTGATGACACCAGCACTGTACTGAGTGATCACTGGTGATGACACCATCACTGTGCTGATCACTGGTGATGACAACAGCACTGTGTTCAGTGATCACTGGTGATGACACCAGCACTGTGCTCATGGATCACTGATGGCAATAGTGCTGGGTTAGATTAGTAGCTCTGTTTTAAACGAGCATTAATGAGATTTGATTCGTGTTAAATTAGAAGAACCGGGATCACGACCATAATACTTAAGCAGGGAAGGGTAACCAACTCTGTTAAACGAGCAGGGTAGAAGGCAGGCTAGTTTAATACGAGCAGGATAGAGGGCGGAACACAGCAACAGCTGCACTCGGAGGGTCAACAAGGACGTGATTACTGAACGTGAGGAGGACGACAGCAGCAATTTTGTTTTATTTATATTTCCATTGTTGCAACCTGTTCCAGTCTTCGGTTGACCACTTCTTGAATTAGTGAGAAAAAACAGAATGTTACCTAAGAATTTATTTTAATACTGTTAAAATAGAGACATGCACGCACGCACACATATAAGCGCTGTGACTTGACCCCTGCAACCACAAATAGGTGAGCACACACACACACACACACACACACACACACACACACACACACACACACACACACACACACACACACACACACACACACACACACACACACGCACACGCACGCACACACACACACACACACACGCACACAGGTGTCCCTGTTTGCAGACGATGTGAAGCTAGTGCGGAGAATTCAAGCGGACGAGGATCAGGTAGGACTACAAACGGATCTGGACAGGCTGCAAACTTAGTCGAACAAGATCGCAAAGTACAGGCTAGGAGGGCCAAAGGCTGCAAACCTCACTCAAGGAAAAGGTTATTGGGATGAGTATCAAACTGAGCACATTCCTGAATAGCGCATCAGGCAAATAACTGCTGCAGCATATGGGCGCCTGGCAAACCTATCAATAGCGTTTCGACACTTAAGGAAGGAGTCATTCAAGACACTGTACACATCGTGTACGTCTAAGCTATGTTGGAGTATACAGCACTAGTATGGAACTCGCATTAGAGAAAGTGCAAAGGTTTGCAACAAGACTAGACCAGGAGCTAAGGGATATGTCTTATGTGCAGAGGTTAAAGAAAATCAACCTGTCCACACTGGAGGACAGAAGGGATAAGGAAGACATGATAACGACGCATAAAATACTGACAGGAATTGACAAGGTGAACAGAGACAGAATGTTTCTGAGATGGGGCACAACAATAAAGGGTCGCAACTGATAGTCGAGAACTCAGATGAGTCACAGGGATGTTAGAAGTATTTCTTCATTAATAGAGTTGTCAGGAATTGGAACAATCTGGAGAGTGATGTAGTGGAAGCAGGATCCATACATAGGTTTAAGAAGAGGTACGATAAATCTCATGAAGCAGGGAAAGAGTAGACCTAGTAGCGACCAACGAAGAGTCAGGGCCAGGAGCTATGAATTGACCCCTGCAACCACAAATAGGTGAGTACACAGCCACAAAACAAGTCCTGTACACACTTCATAACATGTAAAAGCAAACAACCATCAAATATCACCAAATCAAGTACCAACAGTTACGTTACACTAGACACCACCCAGTACAGCAGTCCACTCAGCTCATCAGCAGTCAGCTCTGGTAAGATTAGCATAATATACCGAGAAATATGTCCTTTCACATTAATCATTTACAACCAACAAACCAAGCAAGCAACAATACCACAAGCAACCAACCGTTTGTAGCAACCAGCCATCCCCTCCTACCAGCAACTTTGTTTACAATAACCTCGTATTCGATTTACTCACCTCCTCCCCATTTCATTCACGAGGAAAAAAACTCCCAACTTTACTGCCTTTACACCCTCTCTGCTTCTGCTATTCCGACATTTTATTGCTAACTAATAATGGCGTAAAGCGCAGGACAATCCTCATAACGAAAGGGAGAGATAATGGGAGGTGGGATATATAGACGCTTCCATTTCCCCGTCTTTTTCTTTACAATGACTGAAATCCCAAGTCTGCAAGGCGCATACAGGAAACTCACTGGTGTTGAACGCCCCAAATCGTCAATGATTTTTGTAAATAGTATATAGAGAGCATTAATATATTACTTTTATTTTGCTCTGTAGGTGATATTTATTTTTTTTATACAGGACGTAAGATAAAAAAAGGTCGATGATTTTCTTATACTCACTCTAAAAACAAATTCTCTTTCTCTGGGCAGGCAGGGGGAAGGAGGAGGATATAGTCATTACATGCATGGATTCAGTCACAAGTCAGGCGGTGGAGCAAGAATCGGCAAGGTACTTTGAATATATCTTGGGCCTTAGTGGGGTGCAGGGGAGGGATATTGCCAGTTGGTATTCCAGCGCCCCAAACACACTGGTTCGAATATTCGCCAAGGCAGAGGGAGAGGAAAATCTGCCATGGGCGTAAGCTCTGAAGTAAAGACCCATCAGACTATTGCAATCTAACAACTGCATGAAAGCTCGTTGACTTCTTCACGTCGTTTCTACTTTGATGCGAGTTCTCTTCTTAAAAGGAAAGAACAAAAGTAAAAAATAAATATAAATAATTTATAAGAAGCATATTGATACTTGTTCCATTATGAGGATCTAATTCATAATCTTTGAACGATTATTTACTCTACAAAATAAAAATTGCACTGTATAGTTTTAACTGCAGTGAAATAAAGGAATATGAATTTAATATCTGCTGATATTTATATCTAACACAAATGATGGTTCCAGCAGTGCTTAAGCCTCACGTTCACTGTGATCAGCCTAGCCAGTGTTCTCGCCAAGTAGATTTACTTTTCCGTCAAATGATCACAAACTAAATTAACATAAAAAAATCTGATACAGAAATTTTGGGAAGTTTTATAATAGTCAGGTAAAGCCAAGACTTAGTTATATTGTTTCTGCAGTGGGATCGTATACTTTAAATAGCTCTAGTTCTCATTCACTAGTTGATCTCAGTAG
Organism: Cherax quadricarinatus; assembly: GCF_038502225.1. Taxonomy (NCBI): domain Eukaryota; kingdom Metazoa; phylum Arthropoda; class Malacostraca; order Decapoda; family Parastacidae; genus Cherax; species Cherax quadricarinatus. The sequence goes on along the minus strand of NC_091311.1, from coordinate 29,541,546 downwards.
TTCTGGTGTTCTCTGTATCAGGAAACAAGTGTCCCCGGACATCAGCCGATTAAGCAACCGTTGGCATTATACCGCGAGTTCGTATATTTTTAAAAAAAAATTCAAATCCTTAATCTCTTTTCCATCATCCAAGTTTCCTTATATCACTCATTTTATATATATATATATATATATATATATATATATATATATATATATATATATATATATATATATATATATATATATATATATATATATATATATATATAATTTATTAACACATCGGCTCGGAAAAGAAAAAAACTCTCAACATTCACTCCATCACTGTCTTGCCAGAGGCGCACTCACACTACAGTTATAAAACTGCAACATTAACACCCTTCCTTCATAGTGCAGAAACTTTACTTTCCACTTCCAGGACTCAAGTCTTGCCTGCCGGTTTCCCTGAATCCCTTCGTAAATATTACCTTGCTCACACTGCCACAGCAGGGGCAACTGGGTCGGGGCGGAGGTGTCAGACATAGTTCTCTATGTAGAAACGGGCAAGAGTATTTAGCATCTTGTTGATGGGCTAAGGACGTGTCAAGTATTTAGGTGCTGGTATGTATTTCTTCAATGTGAACTAAGTAATTATATCCGGTTGGAGATATTCTTTTGAAATTTTGATCGTGAGAGTCTGATCTATAACCGCTGCGTTAATATCTTTCTTTTGAACGGACCTTCCGTTATGAGCCTATTAAAGCCTTCCAATGCTTTGGTATGGTTCAGATATTTCTTATAATAAAAAAATGGCAGAGTTTTCCTGTGAATATCTATCTGATCGTTTGTGTTCAATAATTCTAGTATGAGATAACGACCATTCTCATAGCATAATCACCTGGATTTTCAGTGTTGACCGGCCTACTGTGCTTTCTTAAAAACTAATTCATTATTTTACTGGGATAAGAGGTCAGTTCTGTGATGCCCTCGTCGCTTTTCTCAGTGACTGGCTGGAAAGGCATTATTAATTTTACTGTTAGCATATCTGTCACTTCTGCTTGAACTCTAAGGTAATATTTGCTAGTGTTAGTTCATTTTGGGTAACTTACCACTCTATCTGACTTTGGCAAATTGTTTCTGGATAACAGCTTTTTCCTGAACCGAACCAAAAGAGAGAGGTTGTAGTTTCTTAATGCCTGTAAGAAAAGATTAAAAACAGTTCTTATATTGAAATGGATAAAAAGTACCTGAAACAAGGTGGGCGTAGTTTGTTGTGCTACTTAGATTAGTGTAAACAGTGGTGTAAGAACCTGTTTCTCGATTATTAATACGCCCAAGAAGAGGAGTCTGTTATTCTGCTCCCATTCTACTCAGAATTTCATTGAGGAAGGGATAATTGGTTCAATTTATCAAAGAAGGTTTGAAAATCACACCCTATTGCAGATCTCTTGTAGTGAACACGTCATCAACCGAGATCAACATCTTTAGTTTTGCTGAAGAACATTTTTCTCAAAATATTCATTTTAAAGGTTGGATCAATATGATATAGTCTTGGATACACTGGAAAACAAACAAAATGTAGATGTAGTATACACAGATTTTGCAAAAGCCTTAAGACAAGTGTGATCATGGTGTAATAGCTTACAAAATGCGTGTTAAAGGAATAACTGGCAAAGTAGGCAGATGGGTCTTTAACTTTCTAACCAGAAATAAATCGGAAGCTGCCATTGTGAAGAGCCCTGTTCCAAAAGGCACAGTACTCGCCCCTGTCCTGTTCCTCATCCTCATATCAGACAGACAGAGATGTAAACCATAGCACCACATCATCCTTTGCAGACGATACTAGGATCTGCATGAGAGTGTCATCCATTGAGGACACGGAAAATCTCCAAGAAGATATAAGACAAGTTTTCCAATGGACAACGGAGAACAATATGATGTTCAATGAAGACAAATTCCAACTACTCCTTTATGGAAAACTGGAGGAAATAATAGCTAGAACTGAGTATTCTACAAACGCTAATCACACAATAGAGCGGAAAAGTGATGTGAAGGACCAGGGAGTGGTAATGTCTGAGGATCTCACCTTCAAGGATCACGACAGTGCGAGGAAAATGACAGTATGGATAATGAGAACATTCAAGACAAGAGATACCAAGCCAATGAGGATCCTTTTAAATAATTTTTTCTCTCTAGGCTGGAATACTGCTGTACATTAACATCTCCATTCAAGGCAGGTGAAATCGCAGATCTAGGGAATGTACAGAGAACCTTTACTGCACGTATCACTTCCATCAAACACCTTTACTATTGGAAATGCTTGGAAGCACTTGACTTGTACTCACTGGAGCGCAGGCGAGAGAGATACATTATAATCTACACATGGAAGATCCTGGAGGGACTGGTCCCTAATTTGCACACAGAAATCACTCCCTACGAAAGCAAAAGATTTGGCAGGCGATGCAACATACGCCCAATAAAAGGTAGGGACACCATTAGTACACTTGGGCCCCGGACACTTACTGTGTCCGGGGCCCAAGACTGGTGAACAGCCTACCACCAGCCATAAGGGGAATTACCAACAGGTAATAAGGGGAATTACCAACTGGTTGTTTTCAAGAGGGCGCTGGACAGATACCTGAAGTCAGTGCCGGATCAGCCAGGCTGTGGTTCGTACGTTGGACTACGTGCGGCCAGCAGTAACAGCCCAGTTGATCAAGCCGTGGGGGCGTTGAACCCCGGAATACTCTCCACTTAGACCCCCACTAAATAGTACGTTTCCCCCACCCAAGCTATGTTTTTGCGTGAAAACCCCGCTCTTGACTTAGAATACACTGGAAGGAACGCAGTCTTGTGATACGCATGCATCAAAGAATATTTATGTGTATTTGCATGCAAGCAAAAATGTACTTACGCAGTATTAAATCTGCAAAAAACACTCATGTACTCACACAGGTTACATAACTGCACTTGTGTTTGCATATAAACATAAATCTCCAGAGTATATTTGTTTATTTACCAGTACATTTCTGTGATGCAGTCTTCTGATGAAGCAATAAATACGAGTTTCGCCTCGCTCAATACTTCAGAGAATAAATACTGAAGAACGTAGCACCTGGACAGTTCAAGGAAAACCGGATGCTAGAGCTGAGGCAGGGTGCGTCCTCACCACCACTGACACCACCACCACCACTGCTGAAGGTTACCACCACTACCATCACCACAACTGAAGGTTACCGCCACCACCATCACTACTGAAAGTTACCACCACCACTACTGAAGGTTACCACCACCACCACTACTGAAGGTTACCACCACCACCACTACTGAAGGTTACCACCACCACCACCACCACTACTGAAGGTTACCATCACCACCACTACTGAAGGTTACCACCACTACCATCACCACTACTGAAGATTACCACCACCACCACCACTACTGAGAGTTACCACCACCACTACTGAAGGTTACCACCACCACCACTACTGAAGGTTACCACCACTATCACCACAACTGAAGGTTACCACCACCACCACCACCACAACTGAAGGTTACCACCACTATCACCACTACTGAAGGTTACCACCACTATCACCACTACTGAAAGTTACCATCACCACAACTGAAGGCTACCATCACCACCATCACTACTGAAAGTTACCACCACCACTACTGAAGGTTACCACCACTAGTGCTGAAGGTTACCACCACCATCACTACTGAAGGTTATCATCACCACTACTGAAGGTCACCACCACTACTGCTGAAGGTTACCACCACTACTGTTGAAGGCTACCACCACTACCACCACCTCCACTACTGAATGCTACCACCACAACTGAAAATTACCACCACCACCACTACTACAGGCTACCACCAATACCACCACCACTACTGAAGGTTGCCACCGCCACTAGTACCACCACTAGTACTACCACCACCACTACTACTGAAGGTTACCACTACTAAAACCACTACTACTGAAGGTTACCACCACTATTACCGTCATAATCACTGAAGGCTACAACCACTACTACCACCATCCCCACTACCACCACTGAAGGTTACCACACTACCACCACTGCTGTAGGTTACCACCTCTATCACTGTAGGTTTCCACTACTACCACCATCACTGCCACCACCACCACCGATGGTGACAAACACTATCACCCTCACCACCAATGAAGCTTACCATCATTATCACCACAGAAGGTTACAGCCACCACCACCATTATCACCACTGTAGCTTACCACCACCACCAGTATTGTCACCACTGTACGTTACCACCACCACCATTAGCACCACTGTACGCTACCACCATCATTATCACCAGTGTAGGTTACCACCACCACCATTATCACCACTAAAGGTTACAACCACCACCACCATTATCACCACTGAAGGTTACAGCCACCACCACCATTATCACCACTGAAGGTTACAACCACCACCACCATTATCACCACTGAAAGTTGCAACCACCACCACCACTACTTCCACCCTACTTCTTTCCATCGCTCTTGCTTGGGACCTGTACTCTCTGGAATGCAGGCGAAAAATACACATCATATACACCTGGAAAATCCTAGAGAGAGTGATCCAAAATCAGCACAAAGAAATCACTCATTTTGAAAGCAGAAGATTCGGCAATCGATGCCTCACACTCCCAGTGAAAATTCGAGGCACCAGCTCTTTATTAGGTGTAATCATGGTCGGGGGCTAAGAGTTCAACAGCCTCGCATAATGCATAATGAGGATTACAAATTGCCGGCAGTAACAACCTGGTTGATCAGGCCCTGGTCTACCAGGAGGCCTGGCCAACGGGGACGTTGACCCCATTGGAGCAACTTCTAGGAAGACTCGAGGTAGACTTGCACCACATCTGTAACCCCAACTCAGATTACTACTGTCACCATGATCGTTACGACAACCTGTAAAACCATCACTGTCATCACAGTCATCACCACTATCAGTGCTATCAAAATCTCTACTGTCGCTTTTATCACCGCAATCACCACTACGACTATAATCTTCTACCACCATAACCACAATCAAGTTTACCGTCTCTATGGCTATACCCACCACCACCACCACTACCACCATCACTACCACACCCCATTATCCTCAACAGACCAACATAACTGTAGCACACCACCATCATCAACGTCAGCAACGCACCCACCACAACCCATTCCCACCACGACCACACCCTTGCCACCATACCCACCACCAACACATCATCACACTCACAACCAACACACCACCACAACCAACCCGTTTTCTCCAACCTCACAACCTCAACCAACTTCTACCTTGGCCACTACAACCACAAACAACTCTTACCCCCAACACCCACAACTACAACGCCACCAAAACAACCTCCCCCACCCCCTCACCACCAGTAAGGCATCACAGTGCTACAAGAAGTATTACCCCCTCACCCAAGCACCCATATATGTCCTGGGGATAGATAGAATGAGTTACACACTCTCGTAACTGCCAAGAATATGATAAAGCCTCGCTATATATCAGTCTCACTGAAGGTCCTCTCTGAGTTTTTCTTCTTCCCAGAACATAAATGAATAATAACTTTTTTTCGTGGGGAGAGAGAGAGAGAGAGAGAGAGAGAGAGAGAGAGAAGGGGGGGAATGCGGGAGAGAGGAGATAGGTGAGGGGAGTAGAGACATCAATGGGTCTTATTATTTTTGCTATTGTAATTATTTTTATTGTAATTATTTTGCAGTTATTATTAACATTATCATTAGTTATCACGAGGCAGCAGTATTTAAAATGGGAGGTAATAAGACTTCACCAAGCAACGGGACGGGTAGCTCCAGTTCCTTGCAGTAAGAACTCTTTACCGTCAAATCACTTCCCTTCTACCCGCATGAAGGGGAGGCTGACTGGTGTTGGTGGCAGTGGTGGTGGAAGCAGTGGTGGTGGTGGTGGTAGCAGTGTTGGTGGCGGCAGTGGTGGTGGCAGTAGGGGTGGTAGTGGCAGTAGTGGTGGTGGTGGCAGTAGTGATGGCGGCAGTAGTGATGGCGGCAGTAGTGGTGGTGGCAGTAGTGGTGGTGGTGGCAGTAATTGTGGTGGGTGGTGGTGGCGGCGGCGGCGGTGGTTGTGGTGGCGGCGGTGGTGGTGGTGGTGGTGGTGGTGATGGCGGCAGTAGTGGTGGTGGTCATGCTTGTTTAGTTTTCCTTGCTTATCTTTACTGGCTGAGGGGCTGGCCGCCTCACACAGCCACGCGGGGGGAGACAGACGCAAATGATTATTGTCTGCTGAAATACGGCCAATTAAAACCACGGCGCTGGCCATTAATTGTCAGCAGCAGTTAGGGATCCCCGTCCATCATCTAGCTCAGGTAAAAATGCCTGTACGACACTCTCCACCTTCCTCCCGGCAACAACAGCTACAACAACAACAAAATTACTTGGCCAGACGTACGATTCATTATCAAAATTGCATTAACGGAGTAACCTGAGCGAGTTCTCTTGTTTATAACGCTATTGGGTCGGGGGATAATCACAGTAGAGCCGCCATTACCATCGCTTTTGTTTACAACGTAGCTCTTGGGGCACGCATTTAATATTCAGCCTGCCAGGGAGGCAGCCGGGCTGAGGAGCTTCTAAATGGTAAATATAAATCTGCATGAATATTCACTTACTGGAGCTTTCCTGCGCTCTGTTTCTTTATTATTTTTATTATTAATATAAGAATTATTATTATTGGTGTTATAATTGAAATATTTTTTTTATATTTCTGTACTGATGAATGTGGACTACTGCTATGTATGTATATATGTACGTATGGATGTATGTATATATGTACGTCGTGCTAATAAACCGAAGTTGCCGAATAGGCCGAACTACATTAAAAATTATCCTTCAAAAATTTCTTTATATCATTGACAGAGATAAAAAGATTTTTATCTTTGGGCCCAAACTAACTTAGGAACCTCACTTAAAATAACGCGATTTTTTTTAGATAAATTTTATTATATATATATATATATATATATATATATATATATATATATGTGTGTGTGTGTGTGTGTGTGTGTGTCGTGCCGAATAGGTAAAACTTGCGATTTTGGCATAAATAGCAACGCTCTTCTTGTCGAATAAGGCAAGCGAAAATTTCTGAATGCAATAATTTCCCAAAAATCATTTTGAGCCTAACGAAAAAATATTTTTCATTGTGTTTGTTTATTAAATTACTGTAATTTTTTCTAAAATATATTGTTGGATTAGGCTAGATTAAATTGCGCTTGTTATAATAAGGTTAAGCAAGTTTTCTAAGGTTCTTTTGGTACAAAATAAGAAATTTTTACATAAAAATAAATGGAAACAGATATCATTAAACTTGTAAGAGAAAAATTTTAGAAAGGACTTACTTTTAAATAAGTTCATGCTAATTGACCAGTTTTACCTATTCGGCAAGATATATATATATATATGTATATATATATATATATATATATATATATATATATATATATATATATATATATATATATATATATATATATATATATATATATAATACACATACATACATATATATATATATATATATATATATATATATATATATATATATATATATATATATATATATATATATATATATATATATATCACTCCACCTACACACGTAAGTTGTTTATGAGTGTGTAATTTCATTCTTTTTTTAATTCTCGCATGAAGACTAAAATCTCAGAGACGAGCTGAGATTGCCTTAACACTGCAACATCAACATCCCAGACATAATTTACAATTACTGATATAATTGGTACTGCTGGGAAGCTAGGTCAGTCAGTCGAATGAAATTATATACTGATTTTGTAATGGAAGACCTCCATTGGAAAACAAGAGAGAGAGAGAGAGAGAGAGAATAGAGGACTTGAGGACTGGTGGTTCATACCGAGGATATCTACTGAAAAGAAACATCTACTTTTCTCTGGATTAAGAACTATTGTGCGTTATCCAGGTGTATAAGCCAAAAATAGAAAAGCAAAAACATTTCTCCCTAGTCATCAATCCTTCCCACCAGTGCCGCCATAAAAACAGGGAGAAAAATATCCAATACTATGTTGAAATTTTGTATAAAATTTACAGGATGGAAGTGGATGGAAGGTATGAGCTACAATTACCACTGCATAATTTGCACTGTTTTGAGCTTAACTAATCGTGTTAATCCACCTCCACTAAGAGCTGTGTACACCAGTGGCGCTCCATCTGATTACGAACATTCTGCTTTGACTAACACACCTACTTGTACTACTACTTCTATTATTAAATATGTTGCCCTGTAGTCAGCTAATCGTTCTCACTTAGTTGCTGAACTAACGTCGGAAATTCACCGACTTCTTGTTGTGTTATGTAAATTAATCTTATACTTACAAAGTGCTTGACCAGCTAGTTCTTGAAAAACTGTTTTGTCACTGCACTTAATGTACAATGATAGCGGATACTTTATTCATTTCCGATATAATGTTGTCTGCTATTAAATCTTCGAATGCGGTCGTGTAGCATCTTCTGCCCCGTAGTTTCATTCCAGTGTTTTGAGTTATGGATTCACTTAGCATTTCAAATTGTTCTTCGTGTCTGATTGTTTCAAAGCATTTCAATATTTTGAAAGGTTTGAATAATACTTCTGGTAGTCTTCGATTCCTAAAAGAAAGAGAAGGTTGAGTGCTTTGAGTCTTTCTTTATATTTTTCTTTTTTCCTTAATATGATCTCATTACGTCTTTTCTATACCCTCTCCAATATAAATTCATCTTTTAAATAACTTAGAGACCAAAAGTGGACGGTATATTCAAGATGTGGTCTACCAAAAGAATTAGAGTCACTGTCGTATCTGCTGTTTATTTCTAGAAGTTCCTAGTCAAGACATTTAGCATTCTGTTAATTTTGCTGCTAACAGTTCAGCATTGCTTGTGCTATTGAGTTGATGTTCATGATTACTTCAAGGAACTTTTCTTCTTTTGTTTCGGTTAGTATGTTGCCAGACGTTTTGTATTCATGACTAAGAGTGCTGTATCTAAAATGCAATACTTTGCACTTGGTTACGCTTAAACTTATCTTCAACATCTCCGACCACAGATCCAAGGTGTCCAGATCATTGTGGATACTCAAACGTACTTCTTCAGATGCTGCATTTCTTTTTCTCACTATGGTGTCATTCTTTAATTTTTCTGTCGTAAATGGGGCTCAACCGCGAGATCATTTATGTACATTGTGAAGAAGATTGAAAGAAGAATCGATCCCTGAAGAAATAAACTCTACGACAGATTGAGAGAGAGAGAGAGAGAGAGAGAGAGAGAGAGAGAGAGAGAGAGAGAGAGAGAGACAAACAGACAGACAGAATGAATTCACACGTATACAAGGCCCATAATTCCATCTGTTGCAGCGTTTAACAGGCATTCACTGGGGATCAAATGGGCATTAATGGGAAAAAGGTAGACATTAATGTTCATACAATGGGCATTTACTCCTATTACCCGGAATCCACAAAGTACAACTTAGCAGTAAGCTATGGAGGAGCTAATAACATAAGCCGCTTCAAAACCCGTATATAACGTCATTCTCAATGGCTATATATGCCACCAATTACTATAATATATAGCCTTTATAAAATAATTCATGATCCATATACATTGTAAAACAGCATGTAATCCCAACTATAAACTTGTTTTTCTAACGTTAAAAAGATTGGGAACTCGGCGTTATAGACGGTTATAGCACAATTATAGCGGGATTCAGCATGAGGCTTTTAATATTTCTATGCAATTATACTAACTGGAAATGCTGTTTGAGTGCGTAATTTTAGCGTTAGTTTAATATGAAGACTTTTTCCTAGGTCTCAGGAGCTGTAGATCCACCCATTCAGTGATCCTCTGTATTATTATAATCAAGGAGGAAGCGCTAAACCGGTAGGATTATACAGCGCCTGTGGGAGATGTGGAAGGAATTCAGGTTTATTTCAGGGAACTGGAGCACAGATCCAATTCCCTAGATCAAGAGCCCCTCACCAGCATCAAGGAGCCTTCCTTGAGGGGTGATCCTCTGTAAGATGTCATAATGTACCATTTCTACAATGTTATTGCATGTTGTCAGTGTTTGATGTATGTTGCCTCTGTTCCATACATGTTGCCTCTGTTCCATGCATGTTGCCTCTGTTCCATGCATGTTGCCTCTGTTCCATGCATGTTGCCTCTGTTCCATGCATGTTGCCTCTGTTCCATGCATGTTGCCTCTGTTCCATGCATGTTGCCTCTGTTCCATGCATGTTGCCTCTGGTTCATGTATCTTGCCTCTGGTCCATGTATCTTGCCTCTGGTCCATGTATCTTGCCTCTGGTCCATGTATCTTGCCTCTGGTCCATGTATCTTGCCTCTGGTCCATGTATCTTGCCTCTGGTCCATGTATCTTGCCTCTGGTCCACGTATCTTGCCTCTGGTCCATGTATCTTGCCTCTGGTCCATGTATATTGCCTCTGGTCCATGTATATTGCCTCTGGTCCATGTATATTGCCTCTGGTCCATGTATGTTGCCTCTGATCCATGTATGTTGCCTCTGTTCCATATACTTGGGTGTTAAATGTCTACGTTGTTATCATCTGCTGCTGGTTCATGATGTTCATATGTGTTGACTGTGTATGGCGTTTTCTGCCGTTTCCTGTACACGATGCTCCCATCGAAGAAAGTGGTGGAATGCAATGCCAATCATACTCTCAAGAGTAAATTTGAAACTATAAAGGTCTTTTAATTGTTGGTGAAGATGCCAAGCCAGGAGTTGAGTCTCAAACCCAGTAAACACAACTGAGTACACACACACAAATGGGAAGAAAAGAGGAAGGGGTCAGTAATTATTCATGGGCTTCAGAAGGCTGACGGGAAGACCTTTGATGAAAGAAAATACTGGAAGGAAAAAGAGATTACGAGTATCATTGCAATAACAGGAGAGGACATGTCTCAGGTAACAAATTTTCACAAACCTGGGGGGTATTTGAGGGAGAAAATCGACAATCAATTTGACATTAAAAGACAGAAGTGGTAGGAACAGGATACTACAATAGAAGCCATTGTTAAAGAACTCCCTAGAATATTAGCGAGTGTGCCTCGATAGAGGCAGAACACGAAAAGAATAGGAACAACTGAGAGTGAAAGTAAGAAGACACCAGTGGAAGGAAAGAGACAGGGCAGGCAGTGAAAGACAGTAAAGTTCAGCCTCTAGGGAAACAAAAACAAATGCTTACAGTACCCCTTCAACCCCTGTCACCCCATTTCAACCAAACACAATAACCAATAAAAAACTAATATCACCATCACAGCAACCTCCCATAATATTCTGCCCTGCCTCTCACACCCCTAGTCTTCCACCTCCCAGAATACAGTACTGGAAAAGAAACTAAAGGTATGGTACCCCAATGCAGACGGAATAACAAATAAGAGTGAGCAGTGGCAAGAACAAATCATTGATGCATCCCCCAACATTATAGCACTAACAGACAAAATTTACAGGGATAACAGATGCAATCGTTCCAAATGGATATCAGATCCTGAGGAAAGACTGACAAAACAGAAGAGGAATGTGGAGGAAGAGGAAATGGAAGGAATGGACATAGTGGAGGCAGGATGATTTCACTGTAGGAACACTTCAGACTTGGGGTCCAAAGGTGATGATAGCTCTGATGTACAACCCACCACTGAACAGCAGGTAGCCAAGACAAGAGTATGAATGCAACAGAGCAATGGTGGATACACTAGCTGAAGTGGCCAGAAGGACTCGCATGGGTAGGACAAAATTACTCATCATGGGGGATTTCATCCATAAGGAGATTGACTGGGAAAACCTAGAGCCACATGGGAGACCAGAAACTTGAAGGTCTAAGATGCTGGAGACAATATTGGAAAACTTTATACACCAACATGTTAGGGATTTAGTCATAGAGAGAGAGAGAGAGAGAGAGAGAGAGGAGAGGATGTTGCAGCAAGGCTGGATCTCATATTCACCTTGAACAGTTCAGACATAGGGGATATCACACACGAAAGATCCCTTGGCACTAGTGATCACAATGTCCTGAGTTTTGAATACCTTGTAGAGTTAACAGTGGAAAATGCAGCAACACGAGAAGGACGGGGCAAGTCAAACTTCAAAATGGGGACCACATAGGCATGAGGAGATTCCTGCATGAAGTGCAGTGGGAAAGAGAACTAGTGGGAAACACAGCAAATAAAATGATGGAACTAGTGATCACTATGCGCAAGGAGGCAGATGAGAAGTTTATACCAATGAGTAACAGAAAAAATGGTAAGCCCAGGGTGAGCCCTTGGTTTAATTGGAGATGTAAAGAGGTCAAAGTCAAGTGTGCTGGAGTATGAAAAAAGTATAGAAGGCAAAGGACTCAAGAAAACAAGGAGTCGAGCAAAAGAGCCAGAAACGAATATGCAAGGATAAGGAGAGAGGCCAAGAGGCAATATGAGAATGACAGCTTCAAAAGCCAAATCTGAACCAAGGTTGTTAGTATGAAAACAACAGTCAAGGACAAGGATGAAAACAACAGTCAAGGACAAGGATGAAAATAACAGTCAAGGACAAAGTAATCATCCTGAAGAAAGGAGGGGAACTCACAAATAGTGACCAGGAAGTATGTGAAGAACTTAAACAAGATTTAGAGAAGCATTCATAGGAGAGACAGAAATGCTTCCAGCAAACCGAGGAGGTAGGGTGCACCAGCAAGTAAGTGCTGGACACAATACACATAACCAAGGAGAAGAAAGTGCTAGGTGAACTAGATACCTCGAAGTTGGTGGGCCCAGATGACATACCTCCATGGGTCCTGAGAGAGGGAGCAGAGGAGCTATGTATGCTGCTAGCAGCAATCTTCAGAAATCTATCGAAAATGGGCTACTGCCTAAGGTATGGAAGACAGCAAATGTAGTTCCTGTTTTTAAGTAAGGAGACAGGTAGAAGTGAACTATAGACTTGTGTCACTGACATGGATAGTATGTAAATTCATGGAAAGATTATCAGAGGAGTGGAGGAACACATTGAAAGGACTGGGCTCATACATGACAATTAGCATGGCTTCTGGGATGGAAAATCCTATTTCACAAATCTACTTGAGTTCTTCGATAAGGTAACAGAAGACAGGAGAGAGAGGGATTGGTAGACTGCATCTTTTTGGACTGCAAGAAGGCTTTTGACACAGTACCACACAAGAGACTGGTACAAAAATTAGAGGAGCAGGCAGGAATAGTAGGGAAAGTACTGCAATGGATCAGGGAATACCTGACAGGAATGAAACAACGAGTGTTGGTACGTGATTAAGTGTCAGAGTGGGCGCATGTGTCGAGTGGGGTTCCACTATGGTTAGTCCTAAGCCAGGTGTTGTTTCTTGTATATGCAAATGACATGATCTAAGTCTGCCCGAAATGCCTAGCCATACTAGGTGTTCTAGTGGTACACTCTGTAGTTATTATTTTACTACATGTAAACCACACAATAACCAAATTCTGTAAACTCAGCATTGTAATCCTTAAAGAGAATAAACTTTGAATTTGAATTTGAATGATAGAAAGATTAGATTCAGAAGTGTCGCTGTTCGCTAATGATGTGAAACTGATAAGAATACAAGTGAGCGAAGATCAGGTAAGATTGCAAGGAGATCTACCTGGAGGGTATTCCGGGGATCAACGCCCCCTCGGCCCGGTCCATGACCAGTCCTCCTGGTGGATCAGGGCCTGATTAACGAGGCTGTTACTGCTGGCCGCACGTAGTCCAATGTAAAAAGCACAGCACCTGATCCAGCACTGACTTTAGGTATCTGTCTAGCTCCCTCTTGAAGACAACCATGTGTCTAATGGTAATTCCCCCTATGGCTGGTGGGATGCTGTTGAACAGTCTTGGGCCCCGGACACTTATTGTGTTTTCTCTTAGTGTACTAATTAAGTCCCTACTTTTCACTGGAGGTATGTTGCATCGCCTGCCAAGTATTTTGCATTCGTAGGGAGTGATTTCTGTGTGCAGATTAGGGACCAGTCCCTCCAGGATCTTCCAGGAATAGATTATGATACATCTCTCACCTGCGCTCCAGTGAGTACAAGTCAAGTGTTTCCAAGAGTTTCCAGTAGTTAAGGGGTTTGATGGAACTTATATGTGCAGTACAGGTTCTCTGTAATTTCTCCTGCTTTGAATGGAGATGTTAATGTACAGCAGTATTCCAGCCTAGAGAGAACAAGTGATTTAAAAAGGATCATCATTAGCTTGGCATCTCTTATCTTGAATGTTTTCATTATCCATCCTATCAGTTTCCTCGCAGATGTGATAGTGGCACTGTTGTGATCCTTGAAGGTGAGATCCTTAGACATTACCACTCTCAGGTCCTTTACATTACTTTACATTACATTTACTGCTCTATTGTGTGATTAGGGTTTGTAGTATACTCACTTCTAGTTATATCCTCCAGTTTTCCATAAAGGAGTAGTTGGAATTTGTCTTCAGTGAACAACATATTGTTCTTCGTTGGCCATTGGAAAACTTGTCTTATATCTTCTTGGAGCTTTGCCGTGTCCTCAATGAATGACACTTTCATGCAGATCCTAGTATAGTCTGCAAAGGATGATACGGTGCTATGGTTTACATCTCTGTTTATATCTGATATATCTTTGCCTGCAACAACAGACGCGAGTACTGTGCCTTGTGGAAGAGATCTCTTCACTATAGCAGCTTCTGACTGAACCCTGTTTACCACTACTCTGTGTTCGAATGGTTAGAAAGTTGAAGATCCATCTGCCTACTTTGCCAGTTATCCCTTTAGCACCTATTTTGTGTGCTATTACGCCATGACCGCACTTGTCAAAGGCATCTGCAAAATCTGCGTATACTACATCTGCATTCTGTTTGTTTTCCAGTGCATTCAAGACCATACCATAGTGGTCCAGTAGTTGCGAGAGGGAGGAGCGACTTGCTCTGAACCCATGTTGCCCTGGATTATGCAATTTCTGGGAGTCCAAGTGGTTTGCAATCCTGCTTCTTAGAATTCTTTCAAAGATTTTTGTATGAGACGCTAAAGATATTGCTCTATAAAGATATTGCTCTATAAAGATATTGCTCTATTGCTTTGCTGCCTACTTTATGGAGTGGGGCTATATTTGTTGTTTTTAGTGTTTTTAGGGCCCGTGAGAGGAGTTTCTTGCAGTTCCTACTTAATGAACACAGAGTTCCACGACTTTTAGCTCCTCTTCTCTCTCCTGGATCCCGTATGAGTCCTAAGCTCAATATTTTCCACTTCCCTGGTTAGCGCTTCCTTCCCTGTTTCAGATAATCTAGCATTCTTGAGGAGCTCAGTGATTCTTCCTCTCTCTCTCTCTCTCTCACTCTCTCTCTCTCTCTCTCTCTCTCTCTCTCTCTCTCTCTCTCTCTCACCAGTTTACTTCTCTTCTTTTCCTAGGGGAATATGCCTTGAACATACTTCAGCTACCAGAAAGTTGATCTTTTCAAAGCACTGGTTAGGGTCCATATTATTTAAGATACTATCTTCCAAACATGTTTCATGTAGGACATAGTTTACCTGGTCCCAGTTGATGTTCTTGTTGTTGAAGTTGAATTTGGTGAAGGTACCTTCATGGCTCTTTCCATTTTGCTGATTAGGACTCCTATGCATGTAAGTCTGGACTTCGATTAGACTGTGATCAGAATTAGTTGTTATTGACATTATGTTTCTTACAAGGTCCTCATTATTTGTGAAAATAAGGTCAAGTGTGTTCTCCAGTCTTGTTGGCTGCACTATCTGCTGAGGGTGTGTTTGTTGCAGAAACTTAGTAGCTCATGTGTGTGTGACTTTTCATCTGAGCTGCTTCCAGGGATTATTTCTGCTACATTATTTGCTTCATTCTTCCATTTTGTATGTCTTACATTGAAGTCACCAAGCAGCAAGATGTTTGAGGATGGGGCAGGAAGGTTTTCAAGATAATAATCAATTTTCGATAGCTGTTCCTTGAACTGCTGGAAAGTTGCATCTGGTGGCTTATATACAAGCACAATGACTAAGTTTTGGTTCTCGATTTTTACTGTTAAAACTTCAACTACATCATTTGTGGTGTTCAGTATATCTGTGCAAATGAGAGACTTTTTGATATACAGGCCAACACTCCCTTGTTGCCTGTTCTTTCTGTCGCAT
Source organism: Cherax quadricarinatus (assembly GCF_038502225.1). Taxonomy (NCBI): domain Eukaryota; kingdom Metazoa; phylum Arthropoda; class Malacostraca; order Decapoda; family Parastacidae; genus Cherax; species Cherax quadricarinatus. The sequence goes on along the minus strand of NC_091311.1, from coordinate 29,525,393 downwards.
CTGAAAAGGTTGTATCCAGGTATCCGTATTTCAGTATTAAAGTAATCTTTTGCCTGTGTCTCTGTGAAGGCTTCAAACATTGCATTTGACTCCCCTAGAAGTCCACTGATGAAAGGTATTTTGTTGTTGGTAGATGGTTAGTAGATGGTTGGGGGGATTTTGTTGTTGGCGTCAGTACTGAGTCTGGAGGGGCCACTGGCTCCAAGGTGAACTATTTTGTTTATTTCTTTCAATTTTCTTTCTTCGTTTCCTACCACTAAAAAAATCACTTGGAGTGGAGTTGTCGTAAATAATGTAACTACTATGATTTGTTTTATGGGGTGTGTATCTCCTGGTCCCTTTTAAGTGATATGCAGGGCAGTTGCTGTTGTAACGTGGCACATTTCAGGGTGGAAGAATTTGCAAGAAGTGGAAGGACACATTCGTTGAGATAGGAGGTCACGGCATTTCTTAAGATGCTCAAAGTTGCCTGCCCTATTTGTTTTCCCCGATATTCCATGCTTACAGATGCCCCAAGAATAGAATTTGCACCAATTTGATTTTCGTTGGATACAATTACTACTGAATGTATTCCTAGTTTGTGCAGATCCTAGAACTGCACTACGGTCTTCCATAGCCAAGCCAGAGACGCCACCAACTGTTTTCAAGAGGCCAACATTTTCCCTGGAAGAAGACTCATCTCCTACATCTGTAATAGGGACTATGGCTGTGGTGACTGTGGAAGAGTCTTTAGCCGAATCCGGATTTGCATGATGGCTGGGGGCTGAGTCTGGGTCAGCCCTAGGGCTGAGGGCTGAGCTATCTGATTTTTTTTGTTTCCTGTGTTTTTTTCCAGTGGGTGTCTATTTTAGGGTCAACTGTTGTAGACTGGGCATTCTGAATGCTAAATTTTACCCCTCCCCCATCCTCCCATGCTCTATATATTCTGGGTAGACTATCCAATAGTTCCTCTTTGCTTTCATTCTTATTATTTATTAACCTCCTGAGTACTTTCCTAATATCTGTTCATAGTTCCACATCCTTATTGCAGATCAAGAAACACCTTTCTAGATGGATGTCGTTTTGTGATGCAATGTTTATGCATGCACAGGAGACGATGTTTTGTAAAATAAAGGATGCATGTGATTCTGAATTTATTCCCAAGAACATTCTCACATGTCCCACTGGTATACTGTACTGTCATCATGCCTGTATCCTACTTGCGAACTGGGTACCACAAAAAGCCTGATTTTCACTTTACCTTTTTGCTCTGCACTTAGGTGGTGGGGTGTTAGAGGGGTCAATGCATGGATATGTGGGATGTATTTAATACGGAGACTTACTACACATTAAAAACATTTATAGTGTATAACATCACGCAGACTTTTCCAGTTCGGGTACATTTCCAGAGCACCCCACATAAACAAGTCAGGTGTATGTTTTCATGCTAAGGTTAGGTTATTGTAGTGTGGGATATATGTTATTATGGTGGTGTCGTGGGGGTTCGGAAGGAGATATAACGGTTGAAGACAAACACACTTGTGGGTGGTAACGCTATATATTGTCAGACTGTGGTAAGGGAAGGGGCCCGGCCTCCCTGCTTGCCTGTTGTATGTCTAAGCGTGGACTGAGGAAGTTACAGAGGTGCTCACGTACACATGCGCATCCCTTGACGTCACACAAACAATCACTAAGCCTAGTAAGGGATCTTCTATATAAAACATATGGATGGTACTATGATACTCAGCTAAGCTATACAACACATGTAAGGGGGATCAGCAACTATGCTGACAGTGGATCTGGACAGGCTGCAGGTCTGGTCTGACAAATGGCCCCAGCAAGTACAGTCATGAAGACTGGGGAAGGACAAAGAAGACCGCAGACGGAGCATATGTTAGGGAATCAAAGGCTGCAAACCTCATGTAACGAAAAGAATCTTAGGGTAAGCATTATACCGAGCATGTCCCCCTGGGGCACACGTCAGTCAAATAACTGCAGCAGCATATGGGCGCTTGGCAAACCTGAGAATAGCATGTTGGCATCTTAGTAAGGAGTCATTCACGACACTGTACACCGTGTACGTAAGGCCCATACTGAAGTAAGCAGCATCAGTATGGAACCCACACCTAGTCAAACACGTCAAGAAACTGGAGAAAGTGCAAAAGTTTGCAACAAGACTAGTCCCGGAACTGAGGGGTATGTCTTACTAGGAGAGGTTAAGGAAACTCAGCGTGATGACACCAGAAGATAAAAGGGATAGGGGAAGACATGATAACGACATATAAAATAGAGAGGAATTGACAAGGTACACAGGGCTCGAATGTTTCAGAGATTGAACACAGGAACAAGGAGACACAACTGGAAGCTGAAAACCCAGACGAGTGATAGGGATTCTAGGAAATATTTCCTTAAGAGTTGTCAGGAAATGGAATAATCTGGAGAGTGATGTAGTAGAGGCAGGATACATACATATCTTTAAGAAGAGGTATGATATGGCTCTGGGAGAGGGGAGAGAGTGACCTAGTATAGACAAGCAAAGAGGCGGGGCCAGAAGCTGTAACTCAACCCCTGTAACCACATATAGGTCAGTACATATAGGTGAGTACGCTCCTCAGAGGAAGACCAACTCTAATTACCACTGACTAACACCCCACCCCACCACCCTAATCCCGTCACCGAACCCTACTCCCACCACCACAACCACAACAACCACCCTACCATCAGCTCCAAAACCACTACACCAAACCACTACCACCACTACCACAACTTCCACCACCAATACCCCACCACCACCACTGTCATCACTTTCCTGAGCTGAGTCACTGAATAACAGGAAGCAATAAAACATTTTAACCACCTAACACTGACCCCATAATTTATACTGCACCACACTAATATATATATATATATATATATATATATATATATATATATATATATATATATATATATATATCGTACCGAATAGGTAAAAGTGGTCAATTAGCAAGAACTCATTTAAAATTAAGTCCTTTGTAAAATTTTCTCTTATACGTTTAAAGATATTTTTTCATTTATCTTAATGTAAAAATAATTTTGTACCAAAAGAGCCTTAGAAAACTTACCTAACCTTACTTGACTCACGAAATCGTAATGACACGATTGCAAACAAACCATACCACGGGCGGGGATAGAACCCTGACCGCGGGTTCTATCCCCGCCCGTGGTATGGTTTAATTTTTTTACCTAACCTTATTATAACAAACGCAATTTACTTTAGCCTAATCCAGCTAAAAATATTTTAGATAAGTTTAAAATAATTTAATAATAAAACACAATGAAATATTTTTTTCGTTAGGTTCATTATGATTTTTGCGAATATGAATATACAGATCTTCACTTGCTCTATTCGTCAAGAAGTCCGTTGCTTTTTGAACCAAAATTGCAAGTTTTACCTATTCAAGCATGGATTCAAGCTATTTCAATCTCCTGTATGTTCTGACCTCTCAAGCGATTTTTATATCAATGCACCACGCAGAAACAAGCAGATCGCAGTCTGCATGACTCGATACTGCTATGGGGACGGTTATGATTCCCAGGCAGCGCTCTAATCCACTCAGCTACGAATGCCACATAAGCTAGCTGGGAATCTTGACCGTCTCCAGTAGCAGTATCGAGTCCTGCTGACTGCGATCTTGGAGTAAAATAAGGGTCGGATGTGAAAAGTAGGTCATAGTAATTGTTTATGAACCTGAAGAAAAGATGTGTAGGGGAGAGAAAGAGAGATTTTGGGAGATGTTGAGTGAGTGGGGAATTTTGAATATAAAGAGTATTTGTGGTGGGTGATCTCAATACTAAAATGGAAAAAACTGTTGTGGAGAGAGTAGTATTTAAGGTTGGGGTGACATGAGTAAATAATAATGGGGGGGCCTTTAATTAAACTTTGTATAGAAAGAGGTTTAGTAATAAATAATACATATTTTAAGAATATGATACAAGATAAAAGATATATAGGGCATAATAAAAATAGTTTGTTGGATTATGTGTTGGTGGATAAAAGGTTGATGAGTAGACTTTAGGGTATACATGTTTATAGAGGGGTAGCAGATATATCAAATCTTTAACTGTAGCTACAGTTAGAGTAAGAGGTAGATGGGACATAAGGAAAATGGCATCACCAAGTAAGAGAGAGGTGAAAGTTTATAAACTAAGGGAGGACAAAGTTAAGGTGAGATATAAGCAACTACTGGGAGAAAGGTGTGCTACTGAGAGTATCGGAAGTGCTGTGGTTGAAGAAGGATTGGATAGTTTTTTTTTTTAAATGCAGTGTTAGAATATGGAGGCAGAAGTTTGTGGATAGAAGAGGGTGAGTGTGGGAAGAAAGAAGAGCAATTGGCAGAATGAGGTAAAGGGTGTGATAAGGGAGAAAAAATAACTTAGAGGTTTTTGCAAAGCAGAACTGATATAAGAAGGGTTGGGTATATGAACAGTAAAAGGGAGGTGAAAGAGTAGCGAGTGTGTGTAAAAGGAGAGCAAATGATAGAGTGGATGAGGTGCAGTCAACAAATTTTGCTGAGAATAAGAAAAAGTTTTGGAGTGAGATAAATTGATTGAGAAACCTAGGGAACAAATGGATTTGACAGTTAAAAACATAATAAGGGAGTTAGTAGATGGGGAGTTGGAGGTATTGAGAAGATGGCGAGAATATTTTGAGGACCTGTTAAATGTTGATGAAGAGGAGGCAATATTTTCATGCATTGACCAATGAGGAATAACATCTTTTAGGAGTGAAGTAGAGCCAGATGTGAGGGTGGGGGAGATGCTTCAGGCATTCAGTAGAATGAAAGGGGGTAAAGTAGCTGGAACTGGTAGCATCTTAACAGATATATTAAAAGCAGGGGGATATTTAGTTTTGGAGTGGTTGGTACTGTTGTTCAATTAATGTATGAAAGAGAGGAAAGTACCTTGGGATTGTCATACTCTCTGCCTAATGACTGGCAGAGAGGGAGAAAAAATAGAATGTAAAAATTATAGTGGAATAAATTTACAGAGGTAAAGTGTATGGTAGGGTTATTATTGGAAGAATTAGGGGTAAGACAGAAAGCAGGATCGCATATGAGAACAAGGAGGCCTTAGAGTGGGTAGAGGATGTGTAGACGAAGTGTTTACATTGAAGCATATTAGTGAATATTTAGACAAAGTTTTTGTTGTTTTTTATGGATTTGGAAATGGCATATGATAGGGTGAATAAAGGAGCAATGTGGCAGATGTTGCAAGTTTATGGAATAGATAGTAAGTTACTTAAGGCTGCAAAGAGTTTTTATGAGGATAGTGAGGCGCTAAGGTTAGGACGTGTAGGAGAGAGGGAGATTACCTTCCAGTAAAAGTAGGCATTAGACAGGAAGGCGGGATGTCACCATGGTTGTATAACATAGAGATGGGGTTGTAAAAGAAGTCTATGCTAAGGTGTTGAGGAGAGGGGTGGGATTAAATTATGTCGAATCAAATACAAAATGGAAATTGACACAGTTACTTTTTGCTGATAGTACTGTGCTTTTGGGAGATTCTGAAGAGAAGTTGCAGAGTTTAGTGGATGAGTTTGGGAAGGTGTGTAAAGGATGTTCAAAGTGAACACAGATAAGAGTAAGGTGACGAGGGTATCAAACGAATTAGGTACGGAAAAATTTACATCAGAATGGAGGGAGTATGGAAGAAATGAATGTGTTCGGATATTTGGGAGTGGACGTGTCGGCGGATGGGAATATGAAGGACCAGGTAAACCAAACAATTGATGAAGGGAAAATGGTGGGCGGTGCACTGAGGTATGTGTGGAAACAACGTTATCCGTGGAGGCAAAGAAGGGAATGTATGAAAGTATAGTGGTACCAACACTTTTACATGGGTGTGAAGCATGGGTTGTGAATATTGCAGCGAGAAGGAGGCTGGAGGCATTGGAGATGTCGTGTCTAAGGGCAATATGTGGCATAAATATTATGCAGAGAAATATCGTAGTATGGAAAGTAGTAGGTATGGAGTTACTAAAACTATTATTCAGAGAGCTGAGGAGGGGTTATATAGGTGATTTGCTCATTTAGAGAGGATGGAGCAAGATGGGATGACTTGGAGGGTGTATAAATCTGTAATGGAAGGAAGGCGGGGTAAGGGTTATCCTAGGAATGATGGAGAGAGGAGGTAAAGAAGGTTTTGTGTACAAGGTGCTTGGACATACAACAAGCATGTTTGAGCGTGTTAGATAGGAGTGGAGACAAAGAGTTCTTGGGACTTGACACGAGCTATTGGAAAGCAGGGTAATAATTTGTGAAGGGAATCAGGGAAGCAGGTTAGCCGGCCTCGAGCCCTGGAGGTGGGAAGTACAATGCCTGCACTCTTAACGAGGGGTTTGGGATATTTGCTATTTAGAGTAACATCTAAACTGTAATATCTGCGCGCCTCTGGCAAGAAAGTGAGTGTGAATGGTGTTTATATATATATATATATATATATATATATATATATATATATATATATATATATATATATATATATATATATATATATATATATATATACATATATATGTGTGTGTGTGTGTGTGTGTGTGTGTGTGTGTGTGTGTGTGTGTGTGTGTGTGTGTGTGTGTGTGTGTGTGTGTGTGCGCGCGCGCTCTTGCGTGCTAGTGTGCGCTTGTGTTTGTGTGTGTGATACAGAGAGAGAGAGAGAGTAAATAAAGTTAGGAATCCTTAACCTGTAAACAGCTTGTTAATAAAGCTAGGGATCCTTAACCTAACCTTGCCAAACCCTGTGTAAAGAGAGAGAGAGAGAGAGAGAGAGAGGAAGTTGAGAGGTCAGATGTAGTTAGTGTGAGGTCAGTAACCTGCCACGCTCTCTACAGCTATCAGGTCAAGCATAATGGGTGTATAAGTAACCTGCCACACTAACTTCTGGTGAGTGTGGTAGCGTGCCAGTCACTACATGTAGCAGGATTGTTGTGGTGGGTGTGAGTCAGTTTGTCTGCCACTCACTATAGGTGGCAGGTCTGTTGTGGTGGGTGTGTGAGTCAGCAGCCTGCCACACACTGTAAAGGCTAATTAATACTCTTGCCGAACTTAATTACACCTCTTATTCCAGGTGTATAAAGACCGCCTGAGTATGTGTGTGTGTGTGTGTGTGTGTGTACTCACCTAGTTGAGGTTGCGGGGGTCGAGTCCGAGCTCCTGGCCCCGCCTCTTCACTGATCGCTACTAGGTCACTCTCCCTGAGCCGTGAGCTTTATCATACCTCTGCTTAAAGCTATGTATGGATCCTGCCTCCACTACATCGCTTCCCAAACTATTCCACTTACTGACTACTCTGTGGCTGAAGAAATACTTCCTAACATCCCTGTGATTCATCTGTGTCTTCAGCTTCCAACTGTGTCCCCTTGTTACTGTGTCCAATCTCTGGAACATCCTGTCTTTGTCCACCTTGTCAATTCCTCTCAGTATTTTGTATGTCGTTATCATGTCCCCCCTATCTCTCCTGTCCTCCAGTGTCGTCAGGTTGATTTCCCTTAACCTCTCCTCGTAGGACATACCTCTTAGCTCTGGGACTAGTCTTGTTGCAAACCTTTGCACTTTCTCTAGTTTCTTTACGTGCTTGGCTAGGTGTGGGTTCCAAACTGGTGCCGCATACTCCAATATGGGCCTAACGTATACGGTGTACAGGGTCCTGAACGATTCCTTATTAAGATGTCGGAATGCTGTTCTGAGGTTTGCTAGGCGCCCATATGCTGCAGCAGTTATTTGGTTGATGTGCGCTTCAGGAGATGTGCCTGGTGTTATACCCACCCCAAGATCTTTTTCCTTGAGTGAGGTTTGTAGTCTCTGACCCCCTAGACTGTACTCCGTCTGCGGCCTTCTTTGCCCTTCCCCAATCTTCATGACTTTGCACTTGGTGGGATTGAACTCCAGGAGCCAATTGCTGGACCAGGTCTGCAGCCTGTCCAGATCCCTTTGTAGTTCTGCCTGGTCTTCGATCGAGTGTATTCTTCTCATCAACTTCACGTCATCTGCAAACAGGGACACCTCAGAGTCTATTCCTTCCGTCATGTCGTTCACAAATACCAGAAACAGCACTGGTCCTAGGACTGACCCCTGCGGGACCCCGCTGGTCACAGGTGCCCACTCTGACACCTCGCCACGTACCATGACTCGCTGCTGTCTTCCTGACAAGTATTCCCTGATCCATTGTAGTGCCTTCCCTGTTATCCCTGCTTGTGTGTGTGTGTGTGTGTGTGTGTGTGTGTGTGTGTGTGTGTGTTAAATTTTCTATTTATGTTTTTATCAGTTTGTTAACACATAAACAAAGTTTTACTGGTCTACCATTTTATTCAAATTACTTAATTAAGGTAATTTGATTAAATTATTATTTCGTAAGAGTCGTGGCACTTACAACTTCTACAACACTCTATTTTTTTTTTTTAAGAAATATTTTCTGTAATCATTTTTATTCCGCTTTTATCAATACCTGAAAATGCGCTCGCTTGTTCCACCGTTGCTAAGTTCAGGGGAGATATTCTCCAATTCTAATTGCGTATTGTCTCATTAACCTACTGTTCCTTATTTTGTTATTTTATGAATTATTACAAATTGTGTGCATTTAGTCTTTCCTCTTCATTGTTTCTTCCTCTCTTGTTTACATTCATCTCTATCGCTTCACATCGTCTGCAACAACAGAGGATTCAATTTGCGCTAGTATTATATGTCCCTTATTATATGCTTGCTCTTCTTACTTTTCGATCAGTTTGTAGTGAAAAACTGGAACAAAAGCTTTCTTGCAGCTCAGTAAGATGTAGTTCACTTATTCCTGCCTCTCATGCTTTATCTCGTTAACTCTCTTATAGAACTTCAGTTGGTTCCTGTTTGCATTACACGTCCAGGGGTTCAGTCTACATCCCAGAGCGACCCCGACTCTTAACCAACAATCGACATTCTTTGTTGGCTCCTAACTTAGGCTTTTATTATATCTACTGGTGAAACTATATATGGAATTTGTCTCCACCATTCCGCATAAAGCTAGCTCTCACTCATGTCAGTCTCTATCCACCATTTCACTGAGTAAAGAGAAACACTCGTGCTGAGCAAGCTTTAAATATGGCAAAGTTTCGCTCTATGTTTTGTATGTCATTATCATTTTTCTCCCTCGGAAATTTGAAAAGGCAACAGCTTCTGCTTTTCAACTTCTTACCCTCGTCTGCATCTTGTTTAATTTCCTCATTCACCTTTTATTTCTTAACTGTTGTTCAAACCTTTCCTCTTTTCTCTTTTAAAATTACGTTTCAGATTATAATCAAATTTTATCCTTTTTTCCTTTTGGTTGAAGTTTAAGTTTTCGGTCTCATTCACATTTCATCGTTATTTGTGTTTCATCTTCCTTGCCTAGTATTTTTTTTTTCAAATCTGTTCTATTCCCACTTATTTGAAAAGCACACACCTGGCTACACTACACACCTGGCTACACTACACACCTGGCTACACTACACACCTGGCTACACTACACACCTGGCTACACTACACACCTGGCTACACTACGCGCCTGGCTACACTACACACCTAGCTACACTACACACCTGGCTACACTACACACCTGGCTACACTACACACCTGGCTACACTACGCGCCTGGCTACACTACACACCTAGCTACACTACACACCTGGCTACACTACACACCTGGCTACACTACACACCTGGCTACACTACACGCCTGGCTACACTACACGCCTGGCTACACGACACGCCTGGCTACACTACACACCTAGCTACACTACACGCCTGGCTACACTACACGCCTGGCTACACGACACGCCTGGCTACACTACACACCTGGCTACACTACACGCCTGGCTACACTACACGCCTGGCTACACTACACACCTGGCTACACTACACACCTAGCTACACTACACACCTGGCTACACTACACGCCTGGCTACACTACACGCCTGGCTACACTACACGCCTGGCTACACTACACACCTGGCTACACTACACACCTAGCTACACTACACACCTGGCTACACTACACGCCTAGCTACACTACACACCTGGCTACACTACACACCTGGCTACACTACACACCTAGCTACACTACACGCCTGGCTACACTACACGCGTGGCTACACTACACGCGTGGCTACACTATACGCCTGGCTACACTACACACCTAGCTACACTACACACCTAGCTACACTACACGCCTGGCTACACTACACGCCTGGCTACACTACACGCCTGGCTACACTACACGCCTGGCTACACTACACACCTAGCTACACTACACACCTGGCTACACTACACACCTAGCTACACTACACACCTAGCTACACTACACACCTAGCTACACTACACACCTAGCTACACTACACACCTAGCTACACTACACACCTGGCTACACTACACACCTAGCTACACTACACACATGGCTACACTACACGCCTGGTTACACTACACGCCTGGCTACACTACACACCTGGCTACACTACACACCTGGCTACACTACACGCCTGGCTACACTACACGCCTGGCTACACTACACGCCTGGCTACACTACACACCTAGCTACACTACACACCTGGCTACACTACACACCTAGCTACACTACACACCTGGCTACACTACACACCTAGCTACACTACACACCTGGCTACACTACACGCCTGGTTACACTACACGCCTGGCTACACTACACACCTAGCTACACTACACGCCTGGCTACACGACACGCCTGGCTACACTACACACCTAGCTACACTACACACCTGGCTACACTACACACCTGGCTACACTACACACCTGGCTACACTACACACCTAGCTACACTACACGCCTGGCTACACGACACGCCTGGCTACACTACACGCCTGGCTACATTACACTACACACCTGGCTACACTACACACCTGGCTACACTACACGCCTGGCTACACTACACACCTAGCTACACTACACACCTGGCTACACGACACACCTGGCTACACTACACACCTAGCTATACTACACACCTAGCTACACTACACACCTGGCTACACGACACACCTGGCTACACTACACACCTGGCTACACTACACACATGGCTACACTACACACATGGCTACACTACACACCTAGCTACACTACACACCTGGCTACACTACACACCTGGCTGCACGACACACCTAGCTACACTACGCACCTAGCTACACTACACACCTGGCTACACTACACACCTGGCTACACGACACGCCTGGCTACACGACACGCCTGGCTACACGACACGCCTGGCTACACGACACGCCTGGCTACACTACACACCTGGCTACACGACACGCCTGGCTACACGACACGCCTGGCTACATTACACACCTAGCTACACTACACACCTAACTACACTACACACCTAGCTACACTACACACCTGGCTACACGACACCTGGAAGAGGTTATTCACACACCTGGCTACACGACACACCTGGCTACATGACACTCATAGCTACATGACACACCTGGCCACACTTGGCCACAAGGACCAGAGGCCTCACCCCTGAACAATGCGTGAGAGCAGCTGGCGGAGATGATACGTATTTATCTTGTAGAAGGGAAGGATGGCCGAGCTGGTAACCTGAGACAACAACTGATGACTGGTGTTACCAGAGGGAATAAGTCCTCACACTAACTAGATGGTGGTCATCTTCCTTCACTCCATCCCTCAGTCCCTCTCTCACTCCCAACCTCCTTCCAGCCTTTACTCCCTTCCTTTCGTGAGCATTTCTCTCTCTCCCTCTCCCTCTCCCTCTCTCCCTCTCTCTCTCTCTTACTTATGACTACCTTCTAGAATTATTTTAATATGAGAAATTAACCAATCATCGAAAGTTAATACAATTGCAACCCAAAATATCGCTCACTTTTGATTTTTTTCTTTAAAGTAATTTCTAATAAAACAACCTTAAAATGTGAATAATTATTTTAAGTATTTTAAAACTTTTATACTCAAAAATTAGTTTTCTTAGGTTATCCTTTTTCAATTAATCCTTTCAGTAATCTATAGACTTTAAACTCAATTGTGCAATAACGTCTTGGGGATATATATATATATATATATATATATATATATATATATATATATATATATATATATATATATATATATATATATATATAAGGAGGGGTCTGGGATATTGACAGTTTGGAGGGACTTCTAAACTGTCGTATCTGAGCGCCTCTGCAAAGACAGTGATTATGTATGAGTGAGGTGAAAGTGTTGGATGATACTGGAAGTATTTTCTTTTTGGGGATTTTCTTTCTTTTTGGGTCACCCTGCCTCGGTGGGAGACGGCCGATTTGTTGAATATATATATATATATATATATATATATATATATATATATATATATATATATATATATATATATATATATATATATATATATATATATATATATATATATATATATATATATATATATATATATATATGGGGAAGTGGAACAGAATTCTTCCTCCGTAAGCCATGCTTGTCATAAAAGGCGACGAAAATGCCGGGAGCAAGGGACTAGTAACACCTTCTCCTGTATATATTACTTAATTTAAAAGGAGAAACTTTCGTTTGTCCTTTTGGGCCACCCCGCCTCAGTGGGATACGGCTGATGCGTTGAAAGATATATATATATATATATATATATATATATATATATATATATATATATATATATATATATATATATATATATATATATCCATACTCAACAATATGTGGTTACAGGGGTCGAGTCACAGTTCCTGGCCCCATTTCTTTGCTGATTGCTTGTAGGTTCACTCTCCCCTGGCCTCAAGAGCCTTTTCGTACCTCTTCTTAATTAAAGCTATACCTGGAGGTTACCTGGAGGTTATTCCGGGGATCAACGCCCCCGCGGCCCGGTCCATGACCAGGCCTCCCGATGGATCAGGGCCTGATCAACTAGGCTGTTACTGCTGGCCGCACGCAGTCCAACGTACGAGCCACAGCCCGGCTGATCCGGCACTGACTTTAGGTATCTGTCCAGCTCTCTCTTGAAGGCAGCCAGGGGTTTATTGGCAATTCCCCTAATGCTAGATGGGAGGCTGTTGAACAGTTTTGGGCCCCGGACACTTATGGTGTTTTCCCTTAGTGTACCAAAAACAAGGCCAACAACAAGGCAAATACCACATCTAGTATCGGGCCCTTACTCAGACAGGATGGGACTTACACAGACGACAACAAGAAAATGAGTGAAATATTGAAATCCCAGTACGACTCTGTGTTTAGTGAACCACTAATCGGTCTGAGGATCGACGACCCAAATGATTTCTTCATGAATGAGCCTCAAAACTCCATAAATGTATGCCAGATTTCCGACATTACCCTAACTCCGATAGATTTCGAAAAAGCCATTGACAACATGCCTATGCACTCAGCCCCGGGCCCAGACTCGTGGAACTCTGTTTTCATTAAGAACTGCAAGAAACCCCTCTCGCGTGCCCTAAGTACACTATGGAGGAGGAGCTTGGACATGGGTGAAATTCCACAGTCACTTAAAAACAACGGATATAGCCCCACTCAATAAAGGTGGCAGCAAAGCATTAGCTAAGAACTATAGACCAATAGCTCTGACGTCCCACATCATAAAAATCTTTGAGTGCTAAGAAGCAGGATTGCAAATCACCTGGATTCCCAAAATCTGCACAATCCAGGGCAACATGGGTTCAGGGCAGGTCGCTCCTGCCTCTCACAACTACTGGATCACTATGACATGGCCTTGGATGCACTGGAAGAAAATCAGAATGCAGATGTAATATACACAGACTTTGCAAAAGCATTTGACAAATGCGATCATGGCGTAATAGCCCATAAAATACGTGCTAAAGGAATAACTGGGAAAGTGGGGAGATGGATCTTCAACTTTCTAACAAATCGAACACAAAGAGTAGTGGTCAACAGAGTTAAATCGGAGGCTGCCATAGTGAAGAGCTCTGTTCCACAAGGCACAGTACTCGCCCCCATCTTATTCCTTATCCTCATATCAGACATAAACAGAGATATACACCACAGCACCGTATCATCCTTTGCGGATGATACTAGGATCTGCATGAGGCTGTCATCTGCTGAGGACGCGGTTAACCTCCAAGAAGATATAAACAAAGTTTTCCAGTGGGCAACGGTAAACAATATGATGTTCAATGAGGACAAATTCCAACTACTCCGTTATGGAAAACTGGAGGAGATAATAACTAGAACAGAGTATACTACTGACTCCGGCCATACAATAGAGCGGAAAAATAATGTAAGGGACCTGGGAGTAGTAATGTCTGAGGATCTCACTTTCAAGGATCACAACAGTGCCACGATCGCACGTGCAAAGAAAATGATAGGATGGATAATGAGAACTTTCAAAACGAGAGATGCCAAGCCCATGATGATCCTTTTCAAATCACTTGTTCTCTCTAGGCTGGAATACTGCTGTACATTAACATCTCCATACAAAGCAGGTGAAATCGCAGATCTAGAGAGTGTACAGAGATCCTTTACTGCACGTATAAGTTCTGTCAAGCACCTTAACTACTGGGAACGCTTGGAAGCACTTGACTTGTACTCGTTGGAACGCAGGAGGGAGAGATATATCATAATCTACACTTGGAAAATCTTGGAAGGAATGGTCCCAAATCTGCACACAGAAATCACTCCCTACGAAAGTAAAAGACTGGGCAGGCGATGCAAAATGCCGCCAATAAAAAGTAGGGGCGCCATTGGTACACTATGAGAAAACACCCTAAGTGTCCGGGGCCCAAAACTGTTCAACAGCCTCCCATCAAGCATTAGGGGAATTGCCAATAAACCCCTGGCTGCCTTCAAGAGAGAGCTGGACAGATACCTAAAGTCAGTGCCGGATCAGCCGGGCTGTGGCTCGTACGTCGGACTGCGTGCGGCCAGCAGTAACAGCCTAGTTGATCAGGCCCTGATCCATCGGGAGGCCTGGTCATGGACCGGGCCGCGGGGGCGTTGATCCCCGGAATAACCTCCAGGTAACCTCCAGGTAACCAATGGCGCCCCTACTTTTTATTGGGGGCATTTTGCATCGCCTGCCCAGTCTTTTACTTTCGTAGGGAGTGATTTCTGTGTGCAGATTTGGGACCATTCCTTCCAAGATTTTCCAATTTTAGATTATGATATATCTCTCCCTCCTGCGTTCCAACGAGTACAAGTCAAGTGCTTCCAAGCGTTCCCAGTAGTTAAGGTGCTTGACAGAACTTATATGTGCAGTAAAGGATCTCTGTACACTCTCTAGATCTGCGATTTCACCTGCTTTGAATGGAGATGTTAATGTACAGTAGTATTCCAGCCTAGAGTGAACAAGTGATTTGAAAAGGATCATCATGGGCTTGGCATCTCTCGTTTTGAAAGTTCTCATTATCCATCCTATCATTTTCTTTGCACGTGCGATCGTGGCACTGTTGTGATCCTTGAAAGTGAGATCCTCAGACATTACTACTCCCAGGTCCCTTACATTAGTTTTCTGCTCTATTGTATGGCCGGAGTCAGTAGTATACTCTGTTCTAGTTATTATCTCCTCCAGTTTTCCATAACGGAGTAGTTGGAATTTTTCCTTATTGAACTTCATATTGTTAACCGTTGCCCACTGGAAAACTTTGTTTATATCTTCTTGGAGATTAACCGCGTCCTCAGCAGATGACAGCCTCATGCAGATCCTAGTATCACCCGCAAAGGATGATACGGTGCTGTGGCGTATATCTCTGTTTATGTCTGATATGAGGATAAGGAATAAGATGGGGGCGAGTACTGAGCCTTGTGGAACAGAGCTATGTATAAATCTTGCCTCTACCACTTCGCTCTCCAGTTCAATACACTTCCTGACTACTCTAATGCTGAAGAAATTCTTCCTAACATCCCTATGACTCATCGGAGTTTTCAGCTTCCTGCCATGGCCTCGTGTTTTTGTTTCCAATCTCTGAAATATTCTGTCCCTATTCACTTTGTTAATTTTTCTCAGTATTTTGTATATTGTTATCATATATCCTCCCTAGTCCAGGTAGTCCTGCTGACTCACGAAATCGTAATGACACGATTGCAAACAAACCATACCACGGGCGGGATTTGAACCCGCGGTCAGAGTCTCAAAACTCCAGACCGTCGCGTTAGCCACTAGACCAGCTAGCCACAATAAATTTCGTCCAACTAGGTATATTTCTACACCAAAGGAAGGTTAGCATAGGCACCACTGTGACCACAAATGCAAGTTTTTACAGACGAATCTCCAACTAGCGTGGCCGTGAGTCATGTTGACGGCAGTGAGGGGACTTGAGCTAGAGTGCGTCACGGCCACGCTAGCTGGAGATTCGTCTGTAAAAACTTGCATTTGTGGTCACAATGGTGCCTATGCTAACCTTCTTGTGGTGTAGAAATATACCTAGTTGGACGAATCTTGTTGTGGCTAGCTGGTCTAGTGGCTAACGCGACGGTCTGGAGTTTTGAGACTCTCTGACCGCGGGTTCAAATCCCGCCCGTGGTATGGTTAGTCCTGCTGTCCTTCCGTACCATTAGGTTGAGTTCCCATAACCACTCTTCAGTGTGAGTCCGAGCTTGCCAAATTTATAAGGATTAATCTTTGAACATTAAATCCCTACTGACGAAGTTTTAAAGTTCTGTGAATTAAATGCGAATTTTATTGTCTGGTCCAGTGTTTCACTGTTCTTGCTCTAACGTCCACAGGTAGGAAACGAGGCACACAATAAACCAGTTACGACCCTCCGCAAGATCTCATCTTTTCTATTCTAAATACCAAATCTTCTTCTAAATTTCGTCGTTCTACTTTTTAATATCAGACATATATCAATGTCCAGAGCTGGTGATGTAATAGTTAATCCTCAGTGGGTACATTAAATTGTAAGTATCTTTGGATGGGTTACCTGGAGGTTACCTGGAGGTTATTCCGGGGATCAACGCCCCCGCGGCCCGGTCCACGACCAGGCCTCCCGATGGATCAGGGCCTGATCAACTAGGCTGTTACTGCTGGCCGCACGCAGTCCGACGTACGAGCCACAGCCCGGCTGATCCGGCACTGACTTTAGGTATCTGTCCAGCTCTCTCTTGGAGGCAGCCAGGGGTTTATTGGCAATTCCCCTAATGCTTGATGGGAGGCTTGTGTATATCTAACGGCGATTTTATTTCCCTTTCCCTAATATAAAACTGAACTTGTCCAATGTTGTGGTTTACCTCTATAGAAAGATTATATTTCGAAATATTAACCCTTGTGTTTCAAACTGAGACTAACCCAAGAATGCCAAGTTTATGTCCACAGAAGACTATGTCCAGGATGCGACTAACTCCTTAATATCAATTTACTGTTATGTGTACAGGGTCAACAGGTGTTAGGATACTTACCCATATCAAATACTCAAGCACAGGTTAGACTTTACTGGTTGCTAAAACCCAATTCAGTCAAATAATCTGCATAGAGAGATTTATTTTACAATATTTTTCTTGTAAATGGAAAATAATTATTTACCATAATATGTTTACTCAATATTTTAACTTGGATGAGTTCCCTGTTTATCGGCAATGTTTAATGTCGTCATTTTCAATCATTATACCAACGTAACTCCACATAAATACAAATTGTATATTAATAATATAACACTAATTAATTTGTGGAGACCCGCTCTCTCTTGTGACATTACAGCTCTGCTCTGCTCTCTGCTCTCGCTCTGACTGTCTGTCTGTCTGCCTGTGTATCTCTCTCCCCCCCCTCTTCGTACGTGCTACATCTTTCTCTCTCCGTTGCATGTATTTCATTATAATCCCTTCCTCTCTTCCTCCTCCCATGTACCTTCTATATCACCACCCCCTCCCTCTCTCTCCATCCCCCCTTCCCAAGTACATACCATAACCCCAACAACCTCTCTCTCTCACCTCCCTCTCACGTACGTGCTACATCACAACCCCCTTCCTCCTTCCCTCGTATGTATTACATCACAACCCCTTCCTCCTCTCTCACTCTGCCTCCCTCTCACGTACGTGCTACATCACTACCCCCTCCCTCTCTCCCTTCCTCCTTCGTACGTGCTTCTTCCCTCCCCCCTTCTCTTTCGAAAAAAAAAAACACCCCAATCGGTCTATTAAGCATAATAAAGAGCGCTCATAAATATTCAGCGCCGCACGCCCTCGTCCTGACCCGCTAGAGACTGTCATAAAGAGTCCTGTTATCTCGCCCATCGACAACCTGCTGACTGGAAGATGACTGTAAACCCAGGAGGCGCTGGACACCCGGATTATATTCCTGAGAACACCCGTGGAGATGAGTGAGGCTCTTGTTGCTGCTGATGCCGGCGGTCAGCGCTCCTGAGGTCGACCTGTCTCTCCTAGGGGCGATTTGTTCTCCTGCGAGCTGCTTTGCCCTCTTTTGCGGTTGGGCCCAGCCTTCCTGCAGGCAGCTCAAGCCTTCTGCGGGGAGCTGTGCAGTTCTGTGGATGGTTCGGTACTTTTGCAGGCAGCGTACTCCTCCAGTGTCCACACGCACCCTTTTCAGACTTGCTCTTGTTGCTGTTGCTTTTGCTTCTGGTAGTGTTCATGCTGTTGCTCTTGTCGATGCTACGGCTGCTGTTGTTATCGCTATTGTTGTTGTTGCTGCTGCTGCTTCTGCCATTTTTATTCCTGCAATAGTTGCAAAAGCAAATATTGGTTTCCGTGAGATATCTTGAGAATACCTTCTTTGCTAAGGTTCAAACTTTCAACGCTGGTGTATCCTATTTAATGGAAGTATTCAGACTGTGTTTGGACTGTGCAGGTGCAAGGTTGCAAATTAAAAAAGTATGCAGCACCTTCTTCCTTGGGATAAATTGAGAATGGAGTTTCTGAACGGCTTCACACTTACAAATCAGATGTCACTAACCCTAAGAAAGGTTCAGTTTTTTTTCTACTGTGTGGCATCAAATTTATTATTTTTAAACGTATTAGGAATTGAGTTACCATGCACTAACTCGAGAATGATTCTTCTGATTGGCTTTCCCTAATTATCCACTCCTTTTAATTAATCCTTCTCTTGCCCCCTCCTATTTTACTCCTTCCCATCTCATCTTAATCCTTTTTCTCATTCTTCGTTCTCCTTACCGTCTTACTCTTCTAGTTTTTGCTCTTCCTTCTCTTCTTCCTGATCTTTCAACTCCTTCATTTTCTTCAGTTATTCTCCTCCTCCTCCTCTTTCTCCTCCTTGAGTTATGCAAGGAGCACTCCGCCTTTGGATAATGCATCGGCTGTCTCTTCAGGTTCTGAGTACCAGGAGATAACGCCAAGGCAAGGCTGAGCATTCTTAATAGTCAACTGGGGTTCTGCAAGGGGGGATTTGGGTGTCTCCTTCACTCCCTACTGTGTTTCTCTGAGAGTGCAGATGCAACCCCTCTCTCACACCTCCTTTAAGGCGGCTTTGGATGATCATTAATGAGATATATTTCTTCTGGTTTTTAAATATGAAAGGAAATTATGACTGTGGTAGTTGGGTCACGTTGTGATGATTCTGGAGTAGGGTAAAATTTATACCAAACTTAGATGTAAATCACGATGGAAATAATATAGTTGAGCTTATGATTATTTTGTGACTGGTTTTGAGTTTTTTTCAAATCCCGCAGCATAAATTAAGATGGATGACACTAGAAACTTATGAAAACTTGAACATAGTTAAGTACATCTACGGAGCAACTTGCAATAAAAAACCACTGATCGGTGTTGCAGAAGACAGGTTTACACTTGATTACAAGTACTTTTGGTAGTTTGACATGCTGTACACAGACGATGCAAAGCACGTGGTAAGTCTTATGGTCACTTTCTTTGATATTGTGCTCTCACCGCGCTGAATGACTCATGGGTTTAGCGCTTAACATGAATTAAAAGACTGTGCTCTCACCGACTTCAAGGAACTTTCACTCCAGGGAGGTTCCTTGAAGTCGGTGAGTGGGTCTTGACTCAAGACACTGAACTTAACCTCTTTTTCCTTGGATTGAACCTGATTGTTTCTCATTTCCTATAAGCTAAATGATTCCTTAGGGTTTAACACTCCCCATGAACCCAATAATAAGATTGTTCACTTAATGAAGAATACAGAGAAGGTACAATAACTTTTACGTCAATGTATCGTATTAGTGAATTAAGATACCAGAAATTATAAGTAAATATTCAAAATCTGCTAGCAAAAGATCAAATTTAAATTATAAATGTATACCTAAATGCAATCTTGATCCTTCTTTCAGGGCCCAATTTCTGTTTTTTGGGTTATGCTTTTACGCTACTCAACACAATACAGAGCACCGCTCGCTTTTCTTGTTCCTCGTGTAAATAAAGCAGCCAGATAATTATTGACCAGCAATGCCGAGATGAATTTTCAGTCAAAACTTCGGTCCATCATGAATCATTTTCAAGTCAAGACCTGATTCAGAACAAACCCAGTCAAAAAAATTCCTCTACAAATTACAAACTAACAGTAAACTGTTCGTGCTACGATACTGTAACTTTCATTCTTCATTATAGAGAAACATACAGACAGAACATAGGAACGTAAATACACACAAACTAGCAGCAAAGGACTAAATAACCTGAACATGCCTCCCACTCCACCCAGGGATGGGATAAAAACAATTACCGGGCATTTCTTGGTCGTCTGCACTCTGCTGTATAAACTGCCCATTACACAGTTCATTAGCTAGAGTTGGTGTGTGTGTGTGTGTGTGTGTGTGTCTGTGTGTGGTGAACGTCTCATTACGCTGTCCTTGGTGTGTCTGGTAGCTGTTCCTCTCCAGTTCCCTGTCACCACCTATAACGACAGGAGGTGGGTCTATGTGTTTTTCTCGGTGGCTTCCAAGACTACTTGACGTGTACAGAATACGACGAGTTCCACATATTCTACGATTTAAAAGTAATGTTCGTTGGACGAGATCCCGAGAGGTATTATTGGCTGAACTCAACCCCAAAAGGTACCACCCACTGAAAATGGATGGTATCAAAATACGGTTGGCTACGTAATATCCCGGCAGGTACCACATCAAGTGGTACATCTTACCCAAAGGATTTTATATGATTTTTTTCAGGTCTTGGGCAAGCTAAACTAGTGCTTTCTCACTTCACGTCCCACACAGTACATTCTAACTTCCTTTATATTTTCACTTTTTTTCCCTTCTCCACCCGGATCAAATCTGCTTATAAAAATGGAGGAGCACTGCAGCAGCCTATTATACATGGATTCTCCGATGACCATGTTAACAGATTCCTTATTCGAGTTAAGTGCATTTAGTAAAAACAAAGGATTACTAATGACCAAGGGATCAAGCTCATTGCCATAAGTTAACTTTATTACCATTAAGATGGCAGACTGCAGTTTGTAATAAAGAAACTCATATGTCAGTTTTTGTGCCCAACTCAAAATGGGTCCTAGAATTTCTGTACAAAGTAACAAGAACATGAGAAGAGGCAACGCTGCCAGTGAGCGTTGTTTAAACCAGTGTACATTTTTAAATACAGTGAAGAGATTATATGAAGCAAACAACACTTGTGTAAGTGCTAACGAAAAAATAAGTGCTTAGAGACGTACAAATATACGAGAAAACCAGAGGTTTCTGTAATGTCTCCTTACGTATTCAGAGCACAGTATACACGAATGAGGTATTAGAGGGAATAAATTTAGTTTATGGAGGTGAATGTCTTGTTTCTGATTTAATGCTCGTTGATATGGATATCACCTTGCAAGGAAAGAAAGTATTCGTGCAGAGATGTGGAGTCAAATGCTTTTGTGATGTGTTTAAGGAAGGATGGTGACAGTGAAGGCGACTTAAAGTAAATTAATGTGGTGGAGACTATCAGCAGCCTCAACAGCAGTAGCAGAGGACAAGTATTACAGTTACAACAGCAACAACACTAGCTGTAACAGCAAAGGCAGTAGCAGTAAGAGTTCAGGCATTACCCAGCACGAGCAATATCACCACCAGAGTCAGCTCTACCATCAAGACTACTACCACCACATCACCAACACCGCCACCACCATTACGTTCATCACCACCATTACCACCACCACCATTACCACCACCACGTCAACAAAGGCCGGATGCACGCTCTTCCACGCTACTGTAGAGCTAACAGCCAAAAATGGATCCCTTTTACCACTCCTCCGTTGCAGGAGGTGATTATAAGAATTTTGCGAGCGCGTAATTTAACACAAGAGTAAGCATCTATTGTCGTGCAAACTTTGTCATGGAGGCAATTTAACCACTGTAAGCTGCAAGTAGAGAGTTGCAACTCTCAAGAGCGGGGAAGGCAGATAAATTTTTAGTAATTTCTTAAGTGAGTTTTCCCCGCACAAAGATTTCGATTCTTCTTCAGCTCACTGAGATACAAACCAACAATGTCTCTACCTTTCTTAACCTTTGGCTCAGCAGCAGATGTTTTCTCTCTTCACTCAGCATCCGGTCAACGCTCGAGTATTTTTTTTTTTTTTTGGATGGAATGAGGAGGAAGCAAAGAGGGGTGAGGAGGAAAGTGTCAAAGAAAGAGAGATTCAAATGAACGGAATTTACATGATGGAGAAAACGAAATTAACAGCGCCGTGCGCGCGCGCGCGTGTGTGTGTGTGTGTGTGTGTGTGTGTGTTAGTTACCATTTTGTCCTAGGCACATGTCGATTAGACACTAGGCCTGGTGTGGGGGGGACAGGTATGGAATGTGTGTGTGGCATGTTTGGCATGTGTGTGTGGTATGTGTGGCATGTGTGTGTGTATGTGTGTGTGTGCGTGTGTGTGTGTGTGTGTGTGTGTGTGTGCTCACCTATTTGTACTCACCTATTTGTGGTTGCAGGGGTCGAATCATAGCTCCTGGCCCCACCTCTTCGCTGATTGCTACTAGGTCCTCTCTCTCTCTGCTCCATGAGCTTTATCATACCTCGCCTTAAAACTATGTATGGTCTCAGTAGTAGTACCAGTTCCTAGTAACCAGTTACCAGTGTACCAGTAGATGACTCACTACCAACCGTCTGTGTGAATCATTGACTGTATTCATATTGCTGCTGACCATAGCAGGATTTCAAACACCCTCACCCGTAGGCACTATGGGTCAGTTGACGATAGGCAGCATAGAGAGACAGGTCGGCTGTTGATGCTTCCCATACTTTCTCAAATTGTCCATGGCCTAATTTGCGAACAAACTTCAGAGATGATCTGTCTATTTCCCACTTGTCTCGAGTATTGTGTGAAAGTCCAGCGGTGACTGGCTTTTCAATCTGGATACAAGGCTTTCTGAGGTTAACACACAAGCCATCAGCATCTTTACTATAATGTTCTACAAGTTCTTGTAATGTTCTGAAGGTGGTCCTATGAGCAATAAAGAACCCTCCTTCGTCTAGCTGCCATATCCGATAATGTTTAACTGTGTCGCCATCTCTTACAGATAATGAATAATCATTTCTTCTGCTCTCAAAATCCCTTATCAAAAAGGCGCCATGTTCATTTTCGGGTAATAACAACTTCTCTGCTTCTATTCTTTTTATTTTTCCAAAATACCACGGTTCAGCTTCTATACTTTTTAGTTTAGCCACGTAATTTGAGGGTATGTAGCCATCTTGTTTCATGGCTTTCGATCTTGCGAACCACCAATCCCCTTGTGTATCATTAAGAATTTCTAAATGTTCTTTCCAGGGCAACAAACATCTATGTGTTATGGTAGACCATTTCACCAGATATTGTGAGTTAGTTCCTATTGCAGATAAGACTGCCGAGACAGTAGCTAAAGCGTTTAAAGAACGCATTATCTGCAGGCATACCACCCCTAAGTCCCTAGTAACAGATAATGGAGGTGAATTCTGTAATGAAATTCTTGAAAATTTGTGCACCTTGTACAAGATCTCTAAATCCACCATTGTTCCTCATCATCCTGCCAGCAATGGGTTAGCGGAACGAACCAATAAGAAAGTACTTGATGTCCTGAGAGCCACTATCAATCCCAACAGTGAAACTTGGGATGAAGTTATACCTGATGTGCAGTGTGCTATAAATTCTGCTTACAATGTTTCTATAGGTGACACTCCACATTATGCATTGTATGGTGTAGATAAACGTTTGCCTTATGAGTTGCTATATTCTAATCCGAAACCAAATTACAACCCTGATGATTTCATAGCAACTCGTACCAGCTTAGCTCAAAGTGTTTTTAGAAGAATCTGTGAAACACTTCATAAATCAACAGCAGAATTTACAAGAGTCGCAAACACTCGAGCAAAGCCATCCAAAATCAAAGTAGGTTCGAGAGTTATACTGACCAACTTTAACAAAACGTCTGCAATGCCTAAGCTTGATCAAAAGTTTGTTGGTCCTTATCGAGTAGTTGAACATATCACTGGTAATAAGTATAAGGTTAGAGAAATTAGTACTGGTCAGTATAAAGAATCGCATTTAGATCATATGAAGTTAGTATGTGATGATAATGATGTTCCAACCCAGACTAATGTGACTGACTCTGACAATCCTCCTGATCCTGTACTCTCTACCTCTGATACTCAGTCAGACGATCAACCTGAATGTCGTTATTCCCTACGTACACGACAGGTATTGAGAAATCCTCAAGTATCATTTGTAACTACCAATTCAGATTTGCCTCAAATACAGCATGAGTTAGCCAGTGCAACAGAGTTTGATCCTCCCAGAGATGACACCCATTCTGCATATATCAATCTCACCCTAGCAGAGTTGGGGTTAAATGTAAATAACCTGTATAGATGAATAATTACAGTATCAACTTATCAGTGTTCAAGAATTTTTTTTTGTGTTCACGTTCTCTCCGAATTCTGAGAATTAACAATCTAGATTTGAGTGCATCGAATCTGCCTTTCTGTTAAACACTTCTTTCTTTGTAGATATTCCTTCCTCAGAATCCATAGATCACATGAATACAGATCAATTGATCAAATTTTTTTTTATCACTTCTATTGTGTAATCTCAAAGTTGAGTTTCATTCGATGAGTTGTGCTATATTATACCTTGTATTCCATTACAGTTTTCTTACAGTTTCAATTATGTAAGCTTCCATTCCAATATTCTACTTAAGTATGTTATAATGTTCAATTGTTGTGTACTTTGACATTGTATAGAATCAGCCCAAGCCGTACACCTGCCGTCTCTAGTTTGTATTAGTTGTATGTCGGGATGACATACGTTAGCGTCGCCGAGCTCTCAGTAGTAGTACCAGTTCCTAGTAACCAGCTACCAGTAACCAGTGTACCAGTAGATGACTCACTACCAACCGTCTGTGTGAATCATTGACTGTATTCATATTGCTGCTGACCATAGCAGGATTTCAAACACCCTCACCCATAGGCACTATGGGTCAGTCGACGATAGGCAGCAGAGAGAGACAGGTCGGCTGTTGGTGCTTCCCATACTTTCGTGTGTGTGTGTGTGTGTGTGTGTGTGTGTGTGTGTGTGTGTGTGTGTGTGTGTGTGTGTGTGTTGATATTTCTGACATCGTCTTCATTTGCTCCTTAAGAGAGCTCCTTGAGGGTACTTCTCTGATCCTCTTGACTACCTTCAGTACTTCTACAACTATCACTACTAATATTTGTTTGCTAACAATTCACTCTCTGCCCTCTTTTTTGACTACCACTACTACTTTCTGATTGCCGTTTTCATCACTCTTGTACTACTACTACTACTACTACTACTACTACAACAACTACAAGCTACCACCACTGCCACTACTACAGCTACAAGCTACCACCACTGCTACTAGTATATTACTTTATCCCATTCTACCTCTCCCATCCCTCGCTCCCTCCCCCTATATATCCTGGTTCACTTCCCTTTGCGCTTCTCTGTATCACTAGTTGATGATGCAAGTCGGACTGAAACGTCGTCATAAGATTCAGTCTCCTATATGCGGGTTGTGTATTGTTCCAGTTACGGTATTGTGTCTTTATATTCCTTCTAGGCACTTTTTGTTCTCCTTAATTATATGAGTTGCCTCACTCAAAACTATGAAGCTAAACATTTCTTCAGGGTGACCATTTCAAAAGTTCATTAAGGCTAATGGGCAAATCACATCCTTTTTACCTTTCCACTAAATTTGCTGTCTCCTCTGTGGTCTCCTGCTTCCTGTTTCTATCCTTTTAATAAATTCATTGAGGTCAGTCTCCAGTAACCACTGGTTGAACCATTCCTGAACCTTGCTCAAATCTTCCCAAAGCATTTTGCATTAATGTTTTAGATGTCTGCCATCATTAGTAAACAATGAAACGAACTGGTTTACTTTCATATGTAGATCTTTTACATATACAGTGGAACCCCGGTGTTTGAACTTAATTGGTTCCTAGGTGGTGTTCGACCTGCGAAAAGTTCGATGTCCGAAACAGTATTTCCCATGTTTTAATTATCAGCCTCACACACTGGAGGATGTTGAACTGACTCTTCCAAAAGTCTCTGAGGGTTAGGTCAGAGTCAGAGGTCACTTCAGGGCACTTTTGAAGTGACTGAATTTGAAACAAGTCGGCTCGTTCTGACTCCAGAGAAACGTTCAGAAACCGGGTCAATTTTAGGAGATATTTTTTTCTGGGTAGAGGCGTGGTTGACAGATAGGCAGCAGAGAGTTTGCATCAGTGGGAAGAAATCCGAGTAGAGATGCATCACGAGTGGTGTTTAACAAGGGTCAGTGTTGGACCTTTGTTGTTCACAATTTATGTAAACGACATTGATGAGGGAATAAATAGCGACATAAGCAAGTTTGCAGATGACGCCAAAAATGGTTGCCTAATTCATTCAAATGAGGACATTAGAGGACTCCAAGGAGATTGGAATAGACTGTTGCAGTGGTCGGAGAAGTGGGAGATGCAGTTTAATATAGACAGATGCAAAGTTCTAAACACTGGACATGAAAATAACCATGCCACATATAAACTATACAATGTAGACCTTAATATTACTGATTGTGAAAAGGACTGAGGAGCTCTGGTTAGCAGTACTATAAAACTAAGACAGTAGTGCATAAGTGTTATCAATAAAGCGAATAGAATCTTTGGCTTCATATCAAGAAGCATGAATAATAGGAGTCCTCAGGTTGTTCTTCAACCCTATATATCCTTGGTTAGGCCTCTTTTAGACTATGCTGCACAGTTTTGGTCACTGTATTACAGAACGGATATAAATGCAATGAAGGATGACAAAGTTGATCCCATGTATCATAAATTTTCCCTATGAGGACAGACTGAGGGCCCCGAATCTGCGTTCTCTAGAAAGGCGTAAAATCAGGGATATATGATTGAGGTGCAAATGGAAAACAGGAATAAAGGGAATATAGCGTGCTGGAAATATGTAGCCAGGGCAGGACTTGCAGCAATGGTTTTAAGCTGGAAAAAGTAATTTTCAGGAAGGATATAGAAAGCACTGGTTTGGTAATAGAGTTGTGGATGAGTGGAACAAACTCCTGAGTACCGTCATAGAAGCTAGAACGTTGTGTAGTTTTAAAAATTGGTTAGATAAATACATGAGTGGGTGTGAGTGGGGTGAGAGCTGGACCTGACTAACTTGTGCTAATAGGTCTGATGCCGTGCCCCTTAAGTGGATGTGACCTGATCTGACGATGTGGGTCATTGGTTTAAGCCGGGAGGTGACTTGGACCTGCCTCTCATGGGCCAGTAGGCATGCTGCAGTGCTCTTTCTTATGTTCTTATAGATTTATATGCAAAAGATGCGGTATCGGTCCGTATCTGGTGAAGAGCATGGTCGTCATGCATTCTTTATGATCACAGTGCTCTTCACTAACTCCAAAACTGATCTACTAATTTCCTCATCTTTTGTATTTAATTCTACATTCCTCACGTAACGTCCTTGTATTGTACTGATCAAGCTAATGTAGGTTGTCAAACTTCCCCATCTCGTTCATTTGTGCGTGAGTTCGCTCGAAAGCATTCGTTAGCGTGAGCACGAGCATGGTTGCTTTCGTGTGTGTTTGGAGGAGGGTGGATGTGGGTGCGTGTTTGCGCCGTCTTAAGATGGAGACACAATGGTTCACTTCTGAGAACTGTCGGAAACTGTCAGTGTCATCGGGTGCTTCACAATTTTTCAAAAATTTTTTGCTCAATGAATAATGTTTAAATTTTATGTTAACGATGGTGATAATAATAATAATAATAATAATAATGATAATAATAATAATAATAATAAATAATTATAATAATAGTTATTATTGTTGTCGTTAACACCATTTAAATATCAGTAACATTATTGTTATTATCATTATTATTTACAATAATAACTATTATTATTATTCAATTGCATTTTTGTTGATTTAGTTATTAATACCGAATTGAAAAAGTAACCATAGTGACCTCATTCTCTAGTTTTTTGCTTTGTTTTGCTGCCAATGTGGCAAGTTTAGTGTGCACCCCATATCTATCCTATGGATATCTATCCTATGGATAGATATGGGGTGTACACTAAGAGTAAGAGCATATGGATACACGAGAGAGCAAGGAACCAGGCCCTAAAAGGGTTATCAGAAATTCATGTGTTTTTATATCTGGTATCTAATTTTCATTAATAAGATACCTTGGTATATCATGTAAGTTATTATATTATATTATAGTCCTCAGTAAGTGGACAATGAAGCACATCCTCAATCTTTTAACAGAATATAAATATGCGATTTTATTGTTCCAAGAATACCAGTTTCAGAGAGAGAGAGAGAGAGAGAGAGAGAGAGAGAGAGAGAGAGAGAGAGAGAGAGAGAGAGAGAGAGAGAGAGAGAGAGAGAGAGAGAGAGAGAGAGGGAGAGAGAGAGGGAGAGAGAGAGAGAGAGAGAAACCGGGGGGTTCACGAATAAGGGGATGAGGGAGAGAAGGTTTAAAAGGTAAAGAGTATAAGAAGGGACAAAGAAAGGAGTGATGGAGGGCGAGTGGAAGGAACCGGAGAGAGGGCTAGGTGGATGAGACATAATGGAATTAGGGGAGGAGGGAGAGAGTAAAGAACAGAGGGAGAGAGGGATAGGTGGCAGAGAGAGAGAGAGAGGGGGGATAAGAGAGGCACTAACGAGGAGTGATAGCTGGAATCAGAGAGGCGGTGGACATCAAGTACCAGCCTTGTGTCCTCACAATGGGCTCAGACAAGGATGGAGAGCCACTGTAACACCTACAGCCGGGAGCAGCAGAAACACACACCATATACTTTTCTTTCATTATTCAACAAAATTAGGTACATCACTAGCGTGTGGTTGCCGTGCTTGTGATAATTACACAGTAATTATCAACCACAGTAGCTGTGGTTGACAGTCGCATTCCATCATACGAAAATGGTTTCGTACATCAGGTATTGAAATGTGCCAGCTAGGGGTTAGGAGACTTCAGTAGGGCGATGAGGATATCCCCGAGCTTTCTGCTATGGGTTCAGTAGTTAGGCTGAAATATTTCGCAATGGCGGCTTGATGGCAGACACTAGTGCAAATGGTAGATGGAAAAGGTGTTCCAGAAGGAAGAAATGCTAGTTATTAGGAATGAACGTCTGCTTAAGAGGGATTAGAGTGGGACATTCACTGACATGGAAATAAGAAGGGTGGTGGCAGATGTGATAGATATGGAGAGCCTAACGAAAGGTATGAATGATATATCCCCGTGGAACCAGAGCAGGATGTACGGACATAGAGAGCTAATACACGGAATGAAGGATACACCCCGGGAGACAATAACACTGGGACAGGTGGAGCTTAGGAAAGGCGTGGAGAATTCAGCACAAGAAGTGAAAATAGGATACTTAAACAAAGCGTGAAGGAGATGAAGAAAAGAAAAAAGAGATTGAAAGACGAAAGGGAGGGTATGAAGACAATACCCCAGGTGGAAGGGCAGGATACATGCGTAGAAAAGCAGCAAAACAGGATCTTCCGACGCGAGGTGCTTGAATAGATGATGAAAGAGAAGAAGCTGCAGCACCACTTGTCTGACATCACTGATGCAAAGCAAATTGAGAAACACGACCAGATGTCCGACACACTGATGCATGAGAGTGTGGGCAGCAACACCAATCTTCTGAAATCATTGAAGCAAGAGACTGAGAGAAGCAGCATCAGTGCTTGACATCAATGATGCAATACTGTGGGCTTAGCAGTAGCAGTGTCTAGACGTCACCGATGCAAGAGACAGACGTGACCTGAACTTAGATAAGTTTTATATAAAAAGGATTTAACATATCTGATCCTATCAGCTTAAGTCAGTTACCGAAGGAACAGCGTGAGATAATTCAATAAGTGCCTTTGGGTTTTACCGAGTATCTTATATGAAGAAAATACACGTCTTCCAAAACTATATTTTATTTAAGAAGAGGAAACAGCAGAAGCTAAAAAAAAAAATAAATATATATAAGTGATTTGCATTAACGAATGCGTTAGAAATAGACATAAGCCAAAACAAAGAATAATAGAAGACACATTATATTGGGGCCAACAAAATAATTAGAACATGATGCTGACAAATAAATAATGTAAATAAAACAAGACATAACAAAAGCAAGTCTTCACCATGACAGTTGTCCACTGCAATAACGCCAATTTTAAAAACCATGCGAGTGTTAATAAAATAAAATATTTATTGTATGAAAAAATTCATTCCAGCATGTTTAAAGGTCATGCAAGTGAGTGAGAGAGAGTGTGAGAGAGCAGGTAATTTTAAATGGCAGTAAGAATAGGCTGGGGGAACGAAAGTGATATTTAAATGAGAATAGGGAGAGTGAATAAATGTGATAGTTGGGAGTTAATGGGTGTGAGAGTAAATAAAAAGATGTGACTAGCAGTGAGGAAAATAGACAGACCTGAATAAACGTGAGGGAAAAAGGACATAACTAAAAGTGGAGAAAATGAACTGACATTACCAAACGTAAGGAAAATGGACTGACATGACCAGACGTGAGAGAAAATGGACAAATTTAAATGAACGTAAGTTGAAATAAACAGGAAAGGCGACTGACCACTGGAACAGCTGGTGATGGAAATCTTCACGACATGATTAAGTAGACCTCATCACCGTAAGTAGCTCTATTTCAGTATCATCAGTAACTACGCATTTTTAACAGCATCGCAAAGAAGTAAACCTTTTTTGTATAGTATGTGGTCTGAATTTCAAATTAAAAAACGAAACAAAAACAAAGTATTCCAGAATGATGAGCATAATTTAAGCTTCATGAGATGGCAGCATTCAACAGTATTCCAGCAGCATTATAACAATTGCTGAAACATATTCGTTCAGTATTACTGTGGGGGTAGTATTAATAATGATAATAATATTATTATTATTATTTGTATAATTATCTTAGACGAGGAACGTCAAAGTGGGTGCCTGATTTTTAAATTTTTATGTTTCTTCCAACATTTTATTTACATTTCGTTCACAACACAAGAAGACCTCAGTCGATGACCTTCAAATTTACCACGTTTATGTATGATAACTAGGGCAACATTCTTGGAATAATTGTCATTTGCTAGTATTCTATGACCATAGTTGCTGAACTCATTCCCAGCATCCTGGAATAGCTTCGATAACTTGTAAAACCCTATGCAGTGTAGCTTCAAAGGCTGAAAACAATACCACCTAATTCTAAGACGACAGAGAGTGAAATTCAAATGCATAGGTGATATGTTATTTTACGTTATGTCACGTCATAATACGACTGTAACAAAGCAGGTTATAAATCCTATTGTAAGGAGGATATACTGTCAGGAACATGACACTGGTGCCGATGGAGATGTAACGCCTCAATAGTAAACAGAATTTGGTTATGAATGGATTCATGTAGCTACACAATAGAGGGATGACTGGCAGACGAGTCTTAGATTCCTGTATGAAATGTTAGTCGGCTATATTTTAGTTAAGGAACTAATATTAAATTTACACTGGAAATGATTACTGATTGTTCAATATCACTCTCTCGCGTCCTCTCCCGCCATCACCTAGTGAATATATGGTAGTTTAAAGATAATGCTACGCTATATTCTCAAAACAGAATGACAAATATGCGTTAAATGTACATATTTACATAAGCACATCCTTATACATATTTTTTAATATTTTCTTCCATTAGAATTTTATGACCACCCTGTACTGTCGTCTGTCGTTCATAGGAGCAGAGAGGGCTAGGCTTGTGATATACCTGGAGTCTACCTGGAGGGCATTCTGGGGATCAACGCCCCCGTGGCCCGGCCCACGACTTTCTCGGATAGCAAAGTAGTTGAAATTCATGTAGTTTTTAAGAGTCTAGGCTATATATGTTGACTTGCCAATGGCTATTCAACGCTGTAATAATATATTCACTTGTGAGCTATAATTAAAAACCCCACTTGTAAATTATACTTGCAAGTTATTTGGTAAATCATAATATTTGTATTACGCTCCATCTTATCAATACTCGTCTACACTAACATAAAGAGTGACCTTTATCTCTCTTGTGGTGCAACTAAGATAGCTCTCTAACTTGTTGCTCTTCATGCAACATTCACAACAAATTAATAAATTTAATCTCAGCATATCAAGACAAAAATTGTTTGACACTTGCGTCTATAATTTCCAACAGAAGCTATTCTGTTTTGATGACATAGTTGATAATAATTTCACTAACATTGTACTTAATCCATTGCAACTGAGGGATCGCTGCTACGTCAACAAAGGATCTGAACCTGCTTTTTGTTGTATCTTAACTCACTAGCAGAATCTTGCACTGGTGTTTCTCCTGTCATCACTTGACACTGTGGACATCTCGCCTTCTGTTTTTTGGAACATATCGCGTGTCCTGAGTAATCCTGTTGGATCTCAGACCCTTCAAGCCAAATGTAAGAAATCTAAGTCTCTGTTTCTCATAGTACAGTAATAGAAAATTAAACAATATTTCATCATTTTAATCACACTATGAATAATCTTTTATCCCTTACTAGACAGATTTAATTCGTTTCTATCCATTCTCACTCATATGAGTGAGAACGGATAGAAACAGGTCAATTAGCATGAACTCATTTAAAATTAAGTTCATTCTAAAATTTTCTCTTATACGTTTAAAGATATATTTTTTCATTTATGTTAATGTAAAAAAATAATTTTTGCACCAAAACCTTAGAAAACTTACCTAACCTTATAATAACAAGCGCAATTTAATTTGGCCTAACCAACTAAATATATTTTAGATAATTTTACAGTAATTTAATAATAAACACAATGAAATATATTTTTTTTCATAAGGTTCAGAATGATTTTTGCGAAATTACTGCATACACAAATTATCGCTTGCCTTATTGGCCAAGAAGAGCGTTGCTATTTCAGCCAAAATCGCAAATTTTACCTATTCGGCACGGCATATATATATATATATATATATATATATATATATATATATATTATATATATATATATATATATATATATATATATATATATATATATATATATATATGTACATATGTATATATATATATATATATATAAGTAGTCAAAAAAGCGGCTGGGCGGTGTATCCGGTTTTAGGGGGTGCGGCTGGGCGGTGTATCCGGAAAAGGCATGCGGCTGGGCGGTGTATCCGGTTTTAGGGGGTGCGGCTGGGCGGTGTATCCGGTCTAGGACCAGCAGCTGGAGGGTCACCTTTTCACACCTAGGTGTTACTTCCGGTTTTGACCATGACCTCGCCCTCGAGACTACCTCACCCTTGACCCCCCAGCCCATCCCCCCCCCCCCCCACCCCCCCCCCCCCCTTCGCGACCCCCCGCGCGCCGCGCGCCCGCGCGCCCGCCCGCGCCCTTCGCGCGCCCCGCCCGCGCGCCCGCCCGCGCGCCCCGCCCCGCCCGCGCGCCCGCCCGCGCCCTTCGCGAGCCCCGCCCGCGCCTTCTGCTGCGCCTTCTGCAGCGTCGTCCGGATCGCCCCCGCGCCTCGAATTTTTTTTTCTTATGATCTCCTTGGATCAAGGTTTTTGGATTCCCCCCTACGGGGTTTCGAATTTTTTTTGAATTTCATTTTCTTGTGCTCTCCATCTCCTCGGATCAAGGTTTTTGGATTCCCCCCTATGGGGTTTTTCGAAATTCTCCATCTCCTCAGATCAAATTTTTTGGGTACCCCTCCTTTCACCCCCATCCCCAAACAATTTCTCGAAATCAAATTCTCCATCTCCTTGGATCAAGTTTTTTTTTGGGTACCCCTCCTTTCACCCCAAATTTTCTCGACAATACCATGACTCCATCTCCTCGGATCAAGTTTTTTGGATCCCCCCTATGGGGTTTTCGAAATTCTCCATCTCCTTGGATCAAATTTTTGGATTACCCCTCCCACTTTCACCCCAAATTTTCTCGACAATACCATGACTCCATCTCCTCAGATCAAATTTTTAAGGTTCCCCCTCCCACTTTCACCCCCCCAATCCCAAAAATTTCTCGATAATACAAGTTTTTGGATTCCCCCCCCTATGGGGGTTTTGAATTTCTTATGATCACCTTGGATCAAATTTTTGGATTACCCCTCCCACTTTCACCCACCCCCCAACCTCAAATTTTTCTCGATAATACCAAGTTTTTGGATTCCCTCCTATGGGGTTTTCGAAATTCCTCGGATCAAAGTTTTTGGAATCCCCCCTCTGGGGGTAAGCATTCAAAATAGACTCCTCCTATGGGGGCATGCTTACTACAGGTCTAAACATCTTCCCCTTATTATTTTAAAATGAACTAAAAGTTTCCGCTCATTAAGTCAAATGAACTAAGAAGGGTGTTTACTCGGCGGTCAGTGACGTCACGCGCACACAGGTTGAATCAGGTCGCCCCCTATGTCAGTGACGTCACGTGATGACCGCGCACACAGGTTGAATCTTGTCTACCCTTTTACCCACCCTCCCAAACCCTCACACTCCAACCAACACCTCACAATTTTCACTCATAACCCCCAATTTTTCTCGTTTTAACCCTTTTAGTTCATTAAAGTTAATAAGGGGACACATGCATCAGAAAGTCACCACATCGCTTACATCCACTTTCGTTAAATTCACTACTCACAATTTTACATATTACGAAGTTAAATACGCACTTTTACTTTGAACATCTTCAAAACACTCTCATAAATCATTTGAATACTCACAAAAAATACCTTTATACATTTCCAAACAACACTGAAATACTCCAAAAAACATCATTCGAACACCCCCAAATCACCTCTGAATACTCCCAGAACACCTTCATAAATACTCTTGCACATCATTTGAACACCTTCATAAGTACTCTCATAATCATTTGTACACCTTCAAAAAACACCTTTGAATACTCACATAAACACCCTTGAACACCTTCAAAACACCTTCAAAGCACTCTCATAATCATTTGAACACACTCAAAACACCTTTGAATAACCTCAAAACACCTTTGAACACCTTCAAAACACCCTTGAACACCTTCAAAACACCCTTGAACACCTTCAAAAACAACATTTGAACACACTCAAAACACCTTTGAACATTTCCAAAACACTATTTGAGTACTCCCAAATAAGATTTTACATCTCTAATTTATCTGCACTTTCATTAAATTACAACTCATCCCTCAGTCTCCAGACTAGGCATTTTCTCGTTTTTACCCTTTTAGTTCATTAAAGTTATTAAGGGGACACAATACATCAGAAAAAAAAAAAAGTCACAAAAACTAACTCAAACACTTTACTTTGAACACCCCCAAAAACACTCTCATAATCATTTGTACACCTTCAAAAAACACCTTTGAATACTCACATAAACACCCTTGAACACCTTCAAAACACCTTTGAATAACCTCAAAACACCTTTGAACACCTTCAAAACACCCTTGAACACCCTTGATCACCTTCAAAAAACAACATTTGAACACACTCAAAACACCTTTGAACACCTTTGAACATTTCCAAACAACACTGAAACACTTCCAAAAAACACAATTTGAGTACTCCCAATTACACCACTGATTACTACTAAAACACCGCTGAATTCAATCAAAACACCCTTCAACACCTTCAAACACCCTTGAACACCTTCAAAACACTCTTGAACACCTTCAAAAACACCTTTGAACATTTCCAAAACACTATTTGAGTACTCCCAATTACACCACTGAATACTACTAAAACACCGATGAATTCAATCAAAACACCCTTCAACACCTTCAAAACACCTTTGAACACCTTTGAACATTTCCAAAAAACACTCTCATAATCATTTGAACACACTCAAAACACCTTTGAATAACCTCAAAACACCTTTGAACACCTTCAAAACACCCTTGAACACCCTTGATCACCTTCAAAAAAAACAACATTTGAACACACTCAAAACACCTTTGAACACTTCCAAAAAACACAATTTGAGTACTCCCAATTACACCACTGAATACTACTAAAACACCGCTGAATTCAATCAAAACACCCTTCAACACCTTCAAAACACCTTTGAACACCTTTGAACATTTCCAAAACACTATTTGAGTACTCCCAATTACACCACTGATTACTACTAAAACACCGCTGAATTCAATCAAAACACCCTTCATCACCTTCAAACACCCTTGAACACACTCAAAACACCCTTCAACACCTTCAAAACACCTTTGAACACCTTCAAAACACCTTTGAACACATTCAAAACACTCTCATAATCATTTGAACACACTCAAAACACCTTTTGAACACCTTTGAACACCTTCAAAACACCCTTGAACACCCTTGATCACCTTCAAAAAACAACATTTGAACACACTCAAAACACCTTTGAACACCTTTGAACATTTCCAAACAACACTGAAACACTTCCAAAAACACCATTTGAGTACTCCCAAATACACCACTGAATACTAAAACACCACTGAATACACTCAAAACACCACCAAAATCACCATAAACTAAGATCAACACCCACATCCCACAACACCCACAACCCACAACACCCACAATTTTTTCTCGTTTTATTTTAGTTCATTAAAGTTAATAAGGGGACACACTACATCAGAAAAAGTCCCAACAACAACCCACTTATAACATTTTTTTTTCGGTATCTCTAGTTCGACAACAACACCCACAACACCCACATCCCAGAACACCCATGAACATTTCCAAAACACTATTTGAGTACTCCCAATTACACCACTGATTACTACTAAAACACCGCTGAATTCAATCAAAACACCCTTCAACACCTTCAAACACCCTTGAACACCTTCAAAACACTCTTGAACACTTTCAAAAACACCTTTGAACATTTCCAATCAACACTGAAACACTTCCAAAAAACACAATTTGAGTACTCCCTATTACACCACTGATTACTACTAAAACACCGCTGAATTCAATCAAAACACCCTTCAACACCTTCAAACACCCTTGAACACACTCAAAACACCCTTCAACACCTTCAAAACACCTTTGATCACCTTCAAAAACACCTTTGAATACATTCAAAACACTCTCATAATCATTTGAACACACTCAAAACACCTTTGAATAACCTCAAAACACCTTTGAACACCTTCAAAACACCCTTGAACACCCTTGATCACCTTCAAAAAACAACATTTGAACACACTCAAAACACCTTTGAACACCTTTGAACATTTCCAAACAACACTGAAACACTTCCAAAAACACCATTTGAGTACTCCCATATACACCACTGAATACTAAAACACCACTGAATACACTCAAAACACCACCAAAATCACCATAAACTAAGATCAACACCCACATCCCACAACACCCACAACACCCACAATTTTTTCTCGTTTTATCTAATTTCATCAGAAAGTCACAACACCCACACCTCCCATTTTTTTTCTCGTTTTAACCCTTTTAGTTCATTAAAGTTAATAAGGGGCCACACTACATCAGAAAAAGTCACAAAAACAACCCACTTATAACGTCTTTTCGATATCTCTAGTTCGACAACAACACCCGCATCCCACATCACCCACATCCCACATCCCACACACACACACACACACACACACATCCCTAACCTAGCCTAACCTAACCTAACTTATCCTAACATAACCTAACCTAACCTAACCTAACCTAACCTAACCTAACCTAACCTAACTTAACCTAGCCTAACCTAACCTAACCTAACCTTACCTAACTTATCCTAACCTAACTTAACCTAGCCTAACCTAACCTAACTTAACCTAACCTAACCTAACCTAACCGAACCTACCCTAACCTAACCTTACCTAACATAACCTAACCTAGCCTAACCTAACCTAACCTAACTTAACCTAACCCAACCTAACCTAACCTAGCCTAACCTAACTTAACCTAACCTAACCTAACCTACCCTAACCTAACTTATCCTAACCTAACCTAACCTATCTTAACCTTACCTAACCTAACCTAGCCGAACCTATCCTAACCTAACCTAAAATATATTAGAACAATTCCAAAATACATTAGAGTACTCCAGAATTACTTTGAACGACTCCATTTTTTTTTGGATATTTCCAAATTAGTTTTGAAAACTTTATCGTAAAATCGAACATTATTTTCTTGTTGGTAAACACACTCAATGGTAGAAATATTTACTCGATTTCCGAATAGAAACACTTTCCTTGCTCTGAGAGACTCATTGTGGGTCACCCCTTCCCCCCCATCACCACTGGGGTAATGCGGTTCACACCCAAGGTAGATTTAAGATAATCATGAACACCTGCGCCAACTCAGGACAGACAGACGCCATGAAATGCGGGTAACATCCAAGGTAGAAAATCATCTCTTTCCAGACCAACTGTCTATCCTAACCTAACCTAACCTAACCTAACCTAACCTAATTCCTAACCTAACCTAACCTCACCTAACCGTACCTAACCTAACTCCATCAATCACCTCTATCCTAACCTAACCTAACCTAACCTAACCCAACCTAACTCCATCAAACACCTCTATCCTAACCTAACCTAACCTATCCTAACCTAACCTAACTCCATCAAACACCTCGAATACTACCTAACTTAACCTAACCTAACCTTACCTAACCTACCGAACCTAACCTAACCTAACCTAACCTATCCTAACCTGTCCTAACCTAACCTAACCTAACCTAACCTAACCTAACCTAACCTAAGCTAACCTAACCTAACTTATCCTAACCTAACCTATCCTAACCTAACCTAAACACTGACTAACTTTGAACCAACTCTGAACACCACTGATCTTCTTCAAAAAATGCTCTGCACATCATTTGAACACCTTCAAAAAAAAACACCATCAAACACCTCCGAATACTCCCAAAAAAAAAAAAAACACTACTGATTACTACCAAATCACCACTGAATACTACCAATCACCGTCAAAATCACCAGAAACTAAGTTTAACATCACCATCTAACATCCTTTTTATAGAAATCCCCTCAAATCACTATAACCAAGAACTCCCTCCCCATTTGGCGCATAAAAAAAAAAGCATGAACACAAACCTAATACGCAAACACTTAGTACATGATCACCATCAACTGAAAACATATCTTATACACACACATAATATAACACAATCACCAACTACAATCACCCATGTTCACTTACCTCAAAATCACTAATATCACAGAAAACAATCATTTTTATAAACATTTCACACACACACACACACACACACACACAAAAAAAAAAAAAAAAATAATATTTGACAATATCTAAGCGCACTCACCTCACTACCACCAACACACGATGTCTCACCTCACAGGACCGACGAGCTCACCTCCAGTGACGTCACACTCCCATTGTGTTACTTGGTGGTTGGTAACATCACACCTAACCCCCCTTGTTTCAACCTGTTGTACCCTACATTATCTAAGAACACTATATCCAAGACGATTACCAGATTTTATGATCCCCAACACCAAGATCACAGAAAACACACATTTTTATAATTATTCACACAAAAAATCACGATCACCAATTCCATATCATGTTTACCGTCATCTATCAACACTAATCACCAAGATCACCAAAAAAAAATCTAAGATCATGCATCTCAAAACTACTATGATCACTGAAAACACTTATTTTTTAAACATTCGCACAAAAATAAGACATACACAAAAATACCACAACACTTCCACCAACATCTATAACATAACATGAGCACTATAACATATCACTATCACAAAAAAAAATAATACACAAACACCCACATATTATACATTTCAATTGGAAATTTAAGACATGAGACATACTCACCAAATCTAAGACATTCACCTCCAACTAAGACATACACATCACCCCTAAAACTTCCTTCCTT
The DNA here is from genome assembly GCF_038502225.1 of Cherax quadricarinatus. Classification (NCBI taxonomy): domain Eukaryota; kingdom Metazoa; phylum Arthropoda; class Malacostraca; order Decapoda; family Parastacidae; genus Cherax; species Cherax quadricarinatus. Next base: position 29,485,134 of record NC_091311.1, on the reverse strand, counting down.
ATTCATTCCGTATATCTCCTAGAGCTGTTTTAACCCCGACGGTTCCATCACGACGTAGGAGCCAGAGTGTAGTAGGTGGTGTTGGAGTGGTGATGGTTCCTCTGGCTCCTACGTCGTGATGGAACCGTCGGGGTTAAAACAGCTCTAGGAGATATACGGAATGAATAAGGAAGGAAGTTTTAGGGGTGATGTGTATGTCTTAGTTGGAGGTGAATGTCTTAGATTTGGTGAGTATGTCTCATGTCTTAAATTTCCAATTGAAATGTATAATATGTGGGTGTTTGTGTATTATTTTTTTTTGTGATAGTGATATGTTATAGTGCTCATGTTATGTTATAGATGTTGGTGGAAGTGTTGTGGTATTTTTGTGTATGTCTTATTTTTGTGCGAATGTTTAAAAAATAAGTGTTTTCAGTGATCATAGTAGTTTTGAGATGCATGATCTTAGATTTTTTTTTTGGTGATCTTGGTGATTAGTGTTGATAGATGACGGTAAACATGATATGGAATTGGTGATCGTGATTTTTTGTGTGAATAATTATAAAAATGTGTGTTTTCTGTGATCTTGGTGTTGGGGATCATAAAATCTGGTAATCGTCTTGGATATAGTGTTCTTAGATAATGTAGGGTACAACAGGTTGAAACAAGGGGGGTTAGGTGTGATGTTACCAACCACCAAGTAACACAATGGGAGTGTGACGTCACTGGAGGTGAGCTCGTCGGTCCTGTGAGGTGAGACATCGTGTGTTGGTGGTAGTGAGGTGAGTGCGCTTAGATATTGTCAAATATTATTTTTTTTTTTTTTGTGTGTGTGTGTGTGTGTGTGTGTGAAATGTTTATAAAAATGATTGTTTTCTGTGATATTAGTGATTTTGAGGTAAGTGAACATGGGTGATTGTAGTTGGTGATTGTGTTATATTATGTGTGTGTATAAGATATGTTTTCAGTTGATGGTGATCATGTACTAAGTGTTTGCGTATTAGGTTTGTGTTCATGCTTTTTTTTTATGCGCCAAATGGGGAGGGAGTTCTTGGTTATAGTGATTTGAGGGGATTTCTATAAAAAGGATGTTAGATGGTGATGTTAAACTTAGTTTCTGGTGATTTTGACGGTGATTGGTAGTATTCAGTGGTGATTTGGTAGTAATCAGTAGTGTTTTTTTTTTTGGGAGTATTCGGAGGTGTTTGATGGTGTTTTTTTTGAAGGTGTTCAAATGATGTGCAGAGCATTTTTTGAAGAAGATCAGTGGTGTTCAGAGTTGGTTCAAAGTTAGTCAGTGTTTAGGTTAGGTTAGGATAGGTTAGGTTAGGATAAGTTAGGTTAGGTTAGCTTAGGATAAGTTAGGTTAGGTTAGGTTAGGTTAGGTTAGGTTAGGTTAGGACAGGTTAGGATAGGTTAGGTTAGGTTAGGTTAGGTTCGGTAGGTTAGGTAAGGTTAGGTTAGGTTAAGTTAGGTAGTATTCGAGGTGTTTGATGGAGTTAGGTTAGGTTAGGATAGGTTAGGTTAGGTTAGGATAGAGGTGTTTGATGGAGTTAGGTTGGGTTAGGTTAGGTTAGGTTAGGTTAGGATAGAGGTGATTGATGGAGTTAGGTTAGGTACGGTTAGGTGAGGTTAGGTTAGGTTAGGAATTAGGTTAGGTTAGGTTAGGTTAGACAGTTGGTCTGGAAAGAGATGATTTTCTACCTTGGATGTTACCCGCATTTCATGGCGTCTGTCTGTCCTGAGTTGGCGCAGGTGTTCATGATTATCTTAAATCTACCTTGGGTGTGAACCGCATTACCCCAGTGGTGATGGGGGGGAAGGGGTGACCCACAATGAGTCTCTCAGAGCAAGGAAAGTGTTTCTATTCGGAAATCGAGTAAATATTTCTACCATTGAGTGTGTTTACCAACAAGAAAATAATGTTCGATTTTACGATAAAGTTTTCAAAACTAATTTGGAAATATCCAAAAAAAAATGGAGTCGTTCAAAGTAATTCTGGAGTACTCTAATGTATTTTGGAATTGTTCTAATATATTTTAGGTTAGGTTAGGATAGGTTCGGCTAGGTTAGGTTAGGTAAGGTTAAGATAGGTTAGGTTAGGTTAGGATAAGTTAGGTTAGGGTAGGTTAGGTTAGGTTAGGTTAAGTTAGGTTAGGCTAGGTTAGGTTAGGTTGGGTTAGGTTAAGTTAGGTTAGGTTAGGTTAGGCTAGGTTAGGTTATGTTAGGTAAGGTTAGGTTAGGGTAGGTTCGGTTAGGTTAGGTTAGGTTAGGTTAAGTTAGGTTAGGTTAGGCTAGGTTAAGTTAGGTTAGGATAAGTTAGGTAAGGTTAGGTTAGGTTAGGTTAGGCTAGGTTAGGATAAGTTAGGTTAGGTTAGGTTAGGTTAGGTTAGGTTAGGTTAGGTTAGGTTATGTTAGGATAAGTTAGGTTAGGTTAGGCTAGGTTAGGGATGTGTGTGTGTGTGTGTGTGGGATGTGGGATGTGGGTGATGTGGGATGCGGGTGTTGTTGTCGAACTAGAGATATCGAAAAGACGTTATAAGTGGGTTGTTTTTGTGACTTTTTCTGATGTAGTGTGGCCCCTTATTAACTTTAATGAACTAAAAGGGTTAAAACGAGAAAAAAAATGGGAGGTGTGGGTGTTGTGACTTTCTGATGAAATTAGATAAAACGAGAAAAAATTGTGGGTGTTGTGGGTGTTGTGGGATGTGGGTGTTGATCTTAGTTTATGGTGATTTTGGTGGTGTTTTGAGTGTATTCAGTGGTGTTTTAGTATTCAGTGGTGTATATGGGAGTACTCAAATGGTGTTTTTGGAAGTGTTTCAGTGTTGTTTGGAAATGTTCAAAGGTGTTCAAAGGTGTTTTGAGTGTGTTCAAATGTTGTTTTTTGAAGGTGATCAAGGGTGTTCAAGGGTGTTTTGAAGGTGTTCAAAGGTGTTTTGAGGTTATTCAAAGGTGTTTTGAGTGTGTTCAAATGATTATGAGAGTGTTTTGAATGTATTCAAAGGTGTTTTTGAAGGTGATCAAAGGTGTTTTGAAGGTGTTGAAGGGTGTTTTGAGTGTGTTCAAGGGTGTTTGAAGGTGTTGAAGGGTGTTTTGATTGAATTCAGCGGTGTTTTAGTAGTAATCAGTGGTGTAATAGGGAGTACTCAAATTGTGTTTTTTGGAAGTGTTTCAGTGTTGATTGGAAATGTTCAAAGGTGTTTTTGAAAGTGTTCAAGAGTGTTTTGAAGGTGTTCAAGGGTGTTTGAAGGTGTTGAAGGGTGTTTTGATTGAATTCAGCGGTGTTTTAGTAGTAATCAGTGGTGTAATTGGGAGTACTCAAATAGTGTTTTGGAAATGTTCATGGGTGTTCTGGGATGTGGGTGTTGTGGGTGTTGTTGTCGAACTAGAGATACCGAAAAAAAAATGTTATAAGTGGGTTGTTGTTGGGACTTTTTCTGATGTAGTGTGTCCCCTTATTAACTTAATGAACTAAAAGGGCGAGAAAAAATTGTGGGTGTTGTGGGTTGTGGGTGTTGTGGGATGTGGGTGTTGATCTTAGTTTATGGTGATTTTGGTGGTGTTTTGAGTGTATTCAGTGGTGTTTTAGTATTCAGTGGTGTATTTGGGAGTACTCAAATGGTGTTTTTGGAAGTGTTTCAGTGTTGTTTGGAAATGTTCAAAGGTGTTCAAAGGTGTTTTGAGTGTGTTCAAATGTTGTTTTTTGAAGGTGATCAAGGGTGTTCAAGGGTGTTTTGAAGGTGTTCAAAGGTGTTCAAAAGGTGTTTTGAGTGTGTTCAAATGATTATGAGAGTGTTTTGAATGTGTTCAAAGGTGTTTTGAAGGTGTTCAAAGGTGTTTTGAAGGTGTTGAAGGGTGTTTTGAGTGTGTTCAAGGGTGTTTGAAGGTGATGAAGGGTGTTTTGATTGAATTCAGCGGTGTTTTAGTAGTAATCAGTGGTGTAATTGGGAGTACTCAAATAGTGTTTTGGAAATGTTCAAAGGTGTTCAAAGGTGTTTTGAAGGTGTTGAAGGGTGTTTTGATTGAATTCAGCGGTGTTTTAGTAGTATTCAGTGGTGTAATTGGGAGTACTCAAATTGTGTTTTTTGGAAGTGTTCAAAGGTGTTTTGAGTGTGTTCAAATGTTGTGTTTTTTTTCAGCGGTGTTTTAGAAGGTGATCAAGGGTGTTCAAGGGTGTTTGTGAAGGTGTTCAAAGGTGTTTTGAGGTTATTCAAAGGTGTTTTGAAGGTGTTCAAGGGTGTTTATGTGAGTATTCAAAGGTGTTTTTTGAAGGTGTACAAATGATTATGAGAGTGTTTTTGGGGGTGTTCAAAGTAAAGTGTTTGAGTTAGTTTTTGTGACTTTTTTTTTTCTGATGTATTGTGTCCCCTTAATAACTTTAATGAACTAAAAGGGTAAAAACGAGAAAATGCCTAGTCTGGAGACTGAGGGATGAGTTGTAATTTAATGAAAGTGCAGATAAATTAGAGATGTAAAATCTTATTTGGGAGTACTCAAATAGTGTTTTGGAAATGTTCAAAGGTGTTTTGAGTGTGTTCAAATGTTGTTTTTGAAGGTGTTCAAGGGTGTTTTGAAGGTGTTCAAGGGTGTTTTGAAGGTGTTCAAAGGTGTTTTGAGGTTATTCAAAGGTGTTTTGAGTGTGTTCAAATGATTATGAGAGTGCTTTGAAGGTGTTTTGAAGGTGTTCAAGGGTGTTTATGTGAGTATTCAAAGGTGTTTTTTGAAGGTGTACAAATGATTATGAGAGTACTTATGAAGGTGTTCAAATGATGTGCAAGAGTATTTATGAAGGTGTTCTGGGAGTATTCAGAGGTGATTTGGGGGTGTTCGAATGATGTTTTTTGGAGTATTTCAGTGTTGTTTGGAAATGTATAAAGGTATTTTTTTTGAGTATTCAAATGATTTATGAGAGTGTTTTGAAGATGTTCAAAGTAAAAGTGCGTATTTAACTTCGTAATATGTAAAATTGTGAGTAGTGAATTTAACGAAAGTGGATGTAAGCGATGTGGTGACTTTCTGATGCATGTGTCCCCTTATTAACTTTAATGAACTAAAAGGGTTAAAACGAGAAAAAATTGGGGGTTATGAGTGAAAATTGTGAGGTGTTGGTTGGAGTGTGAGGGTTTGGGAGGGTGGGTAAAAGGGTAGACAAGATTCAACCTGTGTGCGCGGTCATCACGTGACGTCACTGACATAGGGGGCGACCTGATTCAACCTGTGTGCGCGTGACGTCACTGACCGCCGAGTAAACACCCTTCTTAGTTCATTTGACTTAATGAGCGGAAACTTTTAGTTCATTTTAAAATAATAAGGGGAAGATGTTTAGACCTGTAGTAAGCATGCCCCCATAGGAGGAGTCTATTTTGAATGCTTACCCCCAGAGGGGGGATTCCAAAAACTTTGATCCGAGGAATTTCGAGAACCCCATAGGAGGGAATCCAAAAACTTGGTATTATCGAGAAAAATTTGAGGTTGGGGGGTGGGTGAAAGTGGGAGGGGTAATCCAAAAAATTTGATCCAAGGTGATCATAAGAAATTCAAAACCCCCATAGGGGGGGGGAATCCAAAAACTTGTATTATCGAGAAATTTTTGGGATTGGGGGGGTGAAAGTGGGAGGGGGAACCTTAAAAATTTGATCTGAGGAGATGGAGTCATGGTATTGTCGAGAAAATTTGGGGTGAAAGTGGGAGGGGTAATCCAAAAATTTGATCCAAGGAGATGGAGAATTTCGAAAACCCCATAGGGGGGATCCAAAAAACTTGATCCGAGGAGATGGAGTCATGGTATTGTCGAGAAAATTTGGGGTGAAAGGAGGGGTACCCAAAAAAAAACTTGATCCAAGGAGATGGAGAATTTGATTTCGAGAAATTGTTTGGGGATGGGGGTGAAAGGAGGGGTACCCAAAAAATTTGATCTGAGGAGATGGAGAATTTCGAAAAACCCCATAGGGGGGAATCCAAAAACCTTGATCCGAGGAGATGGAGAGCACAAGAAAATGAAATTCAAAAAAAATTCGAAACCCCGTAGGGGGGAATCCAAAAACCTTGATCTAAGGAGATCATAAGAAAAAAAAATTCGAGGCGCGGGGGCGATCCGGACGACGCTGCAGAAGGCGCAGCAGAAGGAGCGGGCGGGGCTCGCGAAGGGCGCGGGCGGGCGCGCGGGCGGGGCGGGGTGCGCGGGCGGGCGCGCGGGCGGGGGTCGCGAAGGGCGCGGGCGGGCGCGCGGGCGCGCGGGGCGGGGGTCGCGAAGGGGGGGGGGGGTCGTGGGAGGGGGTACTGGTTGGGGGGTCAAGGGTGAGGTAGTCTCGAGGGCGAGGTCATGGTCAAAACCGGAAGTAACACCTAGGTGTGAAAAGGTGACCCTCCAGCCGCTGGTCCTAAACCGGATACACCGCCCAGCCGCACCCCTAAACCGGATACACCGCCCAGCCGCATGCCTTTTCCGGATACACCGCCCAGCCGCATGCCTAAAAACCGGATACACCCCCCAGCCGCTTTTTTGACTACTTATATATATATATATATGCGCGCGCACACACAAATGCAATCACAGGCAAGTGGTCTTAATGGAAATCTTCAGATCAAAATCTTTCACACGTTTCCGTGCGTCATCAGGAGCTATGCAACGTTGCAAGAGCAGCAACAAGTGGATTAGTCAGGCACAGTAGAGATGAGAAAGAAAAAGGGGCTAGAACACCCTTGGAAAATGTCAACAGAAAAGACAAGCTTCCTAAACTGCTCTGTAAAAACAGAGCAGTTTAGGAGGTCCAGAAGAGAGGTGTCAGACACCAGTTCCGACAACTCCCCTCCTTCTTACTAACACTAACGTCTGTGTAAATGCCAGTCTACCAGTAGTACCTATAGCCAATCCTGAACCTAGCTACTGCATCAATTGGTTTGTTTACATTGCAAGTTGCTCCGTAAATGTGCTTATTGGGTTAATATTTGCCGAGTAAATTTCAAAGAGACTCAGGCTTGCATTCGCATTCCTATGACATACTGATTCATTTTTCTTCCTAATATTAGACACAGGTAGACAAAGGTTATATTAAACTTCTTTCTTCCGAATCCATTCTTTGGCTGATTTATCATCGTTATGATGTAGAAGTAATTTAGTGTTAGAAGGAATCCATACGAATTAATTCCATTGTCTCTGACTTCTGAATATATCAACTTGGCTTCTTCACTGAGCATGGTAGTCATTATGCGAGTCAAGTGCCGTCAGTGATGACACCGAAGCATTAATGATCAATGAGTCAAGTTCATTGCCTTAAGTCAGCTGCCATTAATGTGCAAAACAGTTCAGTTTGTAATATAGAATTCCACTTGTTAATGCTTATACCTAACTTAAACTGTTGCTATAATTCTCATCAAGAGAAATGACAGTAAGCTTCTTTTTTGTGATTTCTTATTATCAGTTAGGTGAGAACTTTCTTACTGAACAGTTGTCTTTACAGTTTATTTAAGAAAGGAATTCCTGGTGATGATCCTCTTAGCTGAAGATGTAACTAGTCTTACTCCATTACCTATTACTTGAATTTCGTTAAGAATGATACTCATTTCCTTATGCCATGCTACATGCATCGTGATCGGCTCTGTTTGTAGCATTATGCTTAGATGAAGTGAAGTAGTGCATTGTGGTGTGTCTTGGGACATTTCTATTTGGTAGAGACCAGAAGATACTCTGATAAGTAATTTATTATCCGACTATCCGCCTTTTGGCTAGTTAATGTAGGATAATAATTATATTTGCGATGTCAAATGCACACTTTAAATCAAGAAATGTGGTAAAACTAGTTAAAGCGTGGGGAAGATGGGAAAGTGAGGAGAGGAGGGGGATGTAGGGAGGGGGGAAGTAAGTCAGGGACAGTAGAAAAAGAAGGAAAGCAAAGCAGAGGGGAAAAAGAAGGGTAAGAGGAAGGCTGTTAGCTGACGTGGGTATTGCATATGCCCTCCCTCTCTGTCTCATTAAATTTAATTAGTACCCAACTAGCACATCTTGTCCTCCCACACACTGTTCTTTCTCGCACCCTTCCCTCCTCCTTTCCTATCACCATCCCCAGCCCACTGCCTCCTCCTGCATATAATGCCTATCAGATGGGATAGGTCATCCTGAGGGATGGTAATTCCCAATTAACAGAAACTCCAGCTCTACTGGAAAGAAAACCTTCGAAGCTCCTGTAGGTAAAGAAAGCTTACCTTAACCTTTGATATGCATTTGATGAGACGCGATAGTTTTTCTGCTTACTGAGCCAGGACTTGGGCAAAGCTCTTCGGTGCTTGCCTGGTCAACCAAGCTGTTGCTGCTGGTGGCCTGCTGGCTCACAGATCTATCACAGCCTGGTTGGTCTTGCATCTGGAGAAGATACTTGTCCAGTGTCCTTTTGAAAACTTCTGCACGTGTCCTAGCAGTGTTTCTGATATCTTCTGATTAGATGTTGAATAGCAGGGGAAGGGGGTCACGGATGTTGATACAGTGTTCTCTAATTGTGCCCACAGTGTCCCTTCTTTTCACTAGGTTTATTTTGCACTTCCTTCCATATTTAAGGATACTTAACGATATCCTCATTGCCATACTGAAATCACACAGCTTATGCTGACAGATTTCAACATATTGTAACTCCTCCTGTGTGACGGAATATTATTGAGTAACAGCCAATTATTGTTTCCACTATATAACCATCATATCGAACTGGGTATCAACACTCTACTAATGTATCCAATTTTATTGCAGAAAAAATGCTCATTAGACAACCAGTCCTCATTTTACTACGAGGATAGGTTAGGCTAGGCTAGGCTAAGTGACAATTCTGGCAATGCAGTGGCTCAGAGTATATGAGAATCGTTGAAAGATGCGCGAGTACCATTCGTTGCGATTATGAGTTGTACCTCGAGTACTCTGCACCAGAGTCTGTGCACTCTGCCGCTTATTAAGGTACCAGGTACCTGGATACAGGTTTACCGCTACAGACAGCGAATTCAATCTATGGTACCATAATTACTTTCCAGCTTCTTTCATCTCCAGGCACCCTTGCCTCCATTTTGTTACCACTCTAAAATCTACCTATGCGCCTCCTACTCCTCCTCCCCTTCACACAGCCACCACTTGTTTCCCTCACTTCCCCTCTGCATCGGCACCCTTCTCTGCATAAGCACCTCTTTCTCCCCTTTCGTCTGCTACCTAATACTTCCTTCCTTCCCCGTCCTTTCGCTAGGTACCAACTGACCACCAATAAAGACATCTGGGAGGCTACATCTACTCTTATTGCCATCTAGATAAGAATAGTAGCAGCACTATTGAGCTAGGCATAAGATTTGACTACTGGACTTCAGCATTACAAACTGGATTATTTGTCAACCAAAAGGCAGTGAAGTTAACGTATGATTAATGAGCTTGATTCCTTTATCACTGTGCTAATTTTGGTAGAATTACCAACAATATGTTAGGTAAAAAGACACAAGTGCAACTAAAATGTCACATTAGTTGCACTTGTGTCCTTTTCCCTTGATCATTACTGATTCTACGTCAACAATGAATGCACTTGGTTCACATAATGACTGATAACATACTCAATGTAGATGTCAGGAATATATTTTAAATATCAAAGAGAAGGGAAATATTGTTCAGTATTTGTGGATTCCATCACACACACTGAATTACTCGTTCAGGGAAAATTTGATAAATTAGCCATATGTATCTTGAAAGAAAAAACTTGAATATAGCTTTAGTATGTTTGCTTGAAGACAAAAATATTAGGAGAGACATAATGGATCTGATTTCCATTGGAATGAAGTTAGAAGTCTGAGTAGACTGATAATGATAACATAAACGTAGGTAAGTACATCTAAAAAAGTAACTTAAAATGTTAATGATGATGGTTACATGTCTGACATATTCACAGACGATGATCAAATTAAATGCAAATTATATGGTCAGTCATCTGCTGCACCACATGTGTTTGATTATCCATTAATTGAGGAATAAGGAGATAATTAATAAAAAAAATTGTGTAATAAGTCGGGGTATGTTAGTGAAAATTAAATACCAGACATTTTACGCAAATATTCAAAATTTGCTTCTAACTGCTGAAATATAAATTGTAAATATATATCCAGATGTACTCTTGTTAATACTTTTGGGGACTAGGCCCTAGTACCTTTGTGAATCCACATGTTCCTGCGTTACCGTGAACAGGATTTGTGTGGGGTTCACAATGAACAGTCGATTCTGCGGCAAAATCTAATCTAAACACGCCATAATATCATGTGCCCCTACTTACGTACTTACATATACCCTTCAGACTTAGTTTACTTGACTTAACTCCCATTCCCTCTCCCAATTCACCTCTTATTTTTATTTTCCCATCCGGCTCATCCTTATTTTTATTTCCCCATCTACGTTTTCCCTGTTTTCCTTTCCTATCACTCTCTCCCACTACGAACAGCAGCAGCACCATCTAATAGTAAAAATATGCACCTTGGTGCTATCCGACTCTTGATGTGCGCATCGAGGTTAAAATAAATTTGTAAAAGTGTTAGAAACTCCATTCTTACTGGAAGTTATAGCTTGTGTTATAATGACAGTGTGTGAGTGCTGGACAAAAGGTATCTGAACAGCGTGGTTTGTCACCACTACCACCATATCAGCAACCCCAGGAGTCTCAGTAGTAATAACAAGTCAAACATCACCGGCATCAGTAGAATTACCACCATCCACTATAGTTACAATCAGCAGCAACACCACAAGTATTTGCAGCAGGAGCAGTAGTAGAAGCAGCTCCAGCAGCAGCAGCAGCAGCAGCAGCAGCAGCAGCAGCAGCAGCAGCAGCAGCACCAGCAGCACCAACAGCAGCAGCACCAGAAGCACCAACAGCAGCAGCACCAGCAGCAGATGTCCGTGTGTGTCGTGGACAATTACCGTGGCGACCGCAACATGTCAGGCGGCTCCACTAAACACACTCTCTGCCACCTTAATTACGGTGCCTGCCGGAAGTGGCCGTCCGGCGAGTCTTCTTTTTATTATTTGTTCATGCCTTTACTAAAACTACGCAAGGGGGGGGGGAGGGGTTGGACTTAATGAGGTCTTTAGCGGAGCAGCTGGCACGAGGGCCAGTAAGGTAGGCCCGACAAGGAACAACTTTTCTTCAACATCTATTTTTTTTTTTTTTGGCAGTGAACTGTTTTCTTAACCGAGCAAGAAAAAGGTTATTGATAACATCTGCCACAGTTATAGCTAGTTCTATACAAGATAAAGTGAACCTTTTTCGGAACCGTGTTCCGAAGGCGAAGAATAGTGGAGCTACTGAGAGGGGCCGATGTATCTGATCAGTGAAATTGAAAATATCGAACTTAAGCTAAAGGAATCTTACAGGAGACAAGAATCGCAGCTAGAACTGAAGGCCATGAAGGAAACTGAAAAAACAAAACACTTCTTTTCTTATGCCAAATCTATGGGAAAAACAACATCCAGTATTGGGCTCCTGCTTAGGCGAGATGGGACATACACAGATGGCAGCCAAGAAATGAGTGAGATACTAGTCCCAGTACGACTCGGTGTTCAGTGAGCCATTACCCAGACTAAGGGTCGAGAACGAGACCCAAAATTTGATCATCTCAAAACTCTCTGATATTGTCCTAACACCACAACACGAGACTTTGAAAAGGCAATAAATAATATGCCCATACACTCAGCCCCAGACTCGTGGAACTCCGTGTTTATCAAGAACTGCAAGAAGCCTCTGTCACGTGCCTTCAGCATTCTATGGAGAGGGAGCATGGATACAGGGGTCATCCCACAGCTGCGAAAAACAGACATAGCCCCACTCAACAAAGGCGGCAGTAAAGCAATTGCAAAGAACTACAGACCGATAGCACTAGCATTCCTTATCATAAAAATCTTTGAAAGGGTTTTAAGAAGCAAGATCGTCAACCACCTAGATACCTATCAATTACACAACCCAGGGCAACACGGGTTTAGAGCAGATCGCTCCTGCCTGTCCCAGCTACTAGACCACTATGACAAGGTCCTGGATGCAGACTTCGCATAAGCCTTCGACTAGTGCAACCACGGTGTAACAGCGCACAAAATGCGTGATAAAGGAATAACAGGAAAAATTGGTAGATGGATCTATAACTACCTGATGAATAGAATACAAAGAGTAATAGTAAACAGAGTAAAGTCCGGGCTGTGGTTCGTACGTCAGTTTGCGTGCGGCCAGCAGTAACAGCTTGGATGATCAGACCCTGATCCACCACGAGGCCTGGTCTCAGACAGCCGCGGGGGCGTTGACCCCCGAAACCCTCTCCAGGTAAACTCCAGGTTATTGAACAACTTTAATTTCCATACACTATTACTAAAGTAATTTTTTTAATGTTTCCTGCAAGCTTACGAATCCTATCTTAATTACTTTGTGTTAGGTCAGGTTAGGTCAAATTACCTTAGCATAAATTAGGTTACGTTGCATAAGCCAGAGAAATCTTACATTTAAACAGAATTTGGAATTTATATATGTTGTGCCGAATAGGTAAAATTGGTCAATAAGCATGAACACATTTAAAATTAAGTCCTTATACTTTTAAAGATATTTTTTTTCATTTATGTTAATGTAAAAATTAATAATTTTGTACCAAAAGAACCTTAGAAAATTTAACTACCCTTATTATAACAAGCGCAATTTAATTTAGCCTAATCGCAATAAATGTATTTTAGATAAGTTTGCAATAATTTAATAAACAATCACAGTGAAATTTGTTTTTTCCATAGGTTCAGAATGATTTTTTGCGAAATTATTGCATACACAAATTTACGCTTGCCTTATTCGGCAAGAAGAGAGTTGCTATTTAAGCCAAAATCTCAAGTTTTACATATTCGACACGAGACACACACATACACACATGTGTATGTGTGTGTATGTGTGTCTCTCGTGTCCAGAGGCTGTGCAGGCAACAAGATGCCTGCACAGCCTCTGGACACGTTGTTCAGATTTGTACGTGTGTTGCTCGCGGGGTGAGAATGGGATTTTTGCTAACATGGGCCAACAAGGAACATTGTGTAAGGTTCAATCTGCAGCAGTTGGGAAAAAATGGCAATAAACAGTGTACATGCATATCGCGATAATTAGACCAATTCTGAGCAATAATAATAATTATTATTATTGTTCAAAGAAATCACTACGAATTTTTTTCTTAAAGAAATATGTTTTAGTATCAATATTATTCTATTATTGTATATTTTGTGAGGGGTGCGTATACCAGTGATTACACACGGAAAGTGGTATGTATGTTTTCTTTTCATAATCGTAATAATAATAATAATAATAATAATAATAATAATAATAATAATAATAATAATAATAATTTTAATAATAATAATCATCAGTTCCCCAAAAATACAGTTGTCACATGATTAGTTGACATTACTGGCATACTTAATTAAAAGCCGCTGGTTTTGCAGAGCATTTCTTGCAGTCTTAACTTACATCTACCGAGCAGGTATTTAATGAGGCTTGTTGGCTGCCTTGAGGCCTACATGAAGCAGTGTCTGGAAGCTGAAGACGATGACTGATGCATTTACGAACTCAGACGCGAACGCAAGCACGCACGCACACACACACACACACACACACACACACACACACACACACACACACACACACACACACGCACACACACACACACACACACACACAACACACACACACACACACACACACACACACAACACACAACACACACACACACACACACACACACAAACACACACACACACACATACACACACATACACACATACACACACACACACACACACTAACAGGGGGCGGGACCTCCTTCAGGGGTTGACATGACGGGTCTGACAGCCCGAGTGAAACACTTGATGTTAAGTTGATGTCTGAGAGCACGTGAAGGAGGGGAGGGAGAACGAAGAGGAGGAGGAGGAAGAGGAAGAGGAGGAGGAAGAGGAAGAGGAGGAGGAGGAGGTGGAAGAGGAAAGGGAAGGGAAGGAGGAGAGAAGACAAGTAGCTGGAAAATGAAGACGGGAGAGGAAGAGGAACAAGAGGGTCACCGGAGGAGGAGGAAGTGGTACAAGAGGGGCTGGAGGTAAAGAGGAAACAAAGATGGGAGGAAGATAGGGAAAAAATAAATGAAAGTACACAGAAAAAGAAGAGTAGTGAAAGATTGAGGAAAAGAGTAAAGAGTGATAAAGAAGAAGTCAGAAGGAATGATAACTCAACAAGACTTGCATAGCGAAACCCAGAAACTCGTAACAGCAGCTGCCATGGACCTGACAGGTGTGGGTGCGAGTGTGTGTGTGTAGGGGGGTGCATGGGGGGCGTGTACTCACCTATATGTGGTTGTAAGGGTTGAGACAACTCCTGTCCCCGTCTCTTTGTTAGCTGCTCCTTGGTTCAATCTCTCCCGGATTCGGGAGTTTTATCGTGCCTCTTCTTAAAGCTATGTATTAATCCCGTCTCTTCCAGTCCACTGTCCAGGTAATTTCACTTTTTGACTGCCCCCAGACTGTCGAAATACTTCCCAGTATCTCTGTAATTCACTTGTGTTGTCAACTTTCAGCTGTGCCTATGAGTTCCTGTTTAACTCCACTCGAACACTCTGTGTGTGTGGGGGGGGGGTAAAAAGTTTAAGTTTATCCTTTATATATATATATATATATATATATATATATATATATATATATATATATATATATATATATATATATATATATATATATATATATGAGGGAGTAAGAGAGATACAGAATAAAATAGAGAGAGAATATAATCCAATTTAATATCTAAACCTCTGAAGGCGTACAGGGACGAGAAGAAGGATTAACAGACTAAAAAAAAAACATGGAAAAACAGAGGGACGGCAAGTAAAAGATGAAAAGCCGGTGTGTGGGTGGCCGTCTCAGTGACTATAATAATTCTCTATGACATGACAAACGACTCTTTCTTCCCAGGACTACATACGAGCCGTCCCTCAGAACACACATACACACACACACACACACACACACACACACACACACACACACACACACACACACAGAAGAGTTGGGATTGACCCCTGCAAACACATGTAGGAGAGTACAGTGGCGAGTACACAGGCCATAAAGACGGTAGCGGGCAGTGGAATGCATTTTTGAGCGAGCATTCCACCAAAAAAGCAGTACTATGCTACTGAACCTCAGTAAAACGAATTTCAAAATGTACGAGTAGGTTCAAAAGCAACTTATGGTAATAATTGTGACTTTCCACTCTAACTGCCCAAATTCTGAACTGAACAAAACGAAACTTGATACCACGAAGACATTAGGATACAATCAGCAACACTCAGTGGGGTGAGACACTAATGGATGCAGATCACGACGGCAACACGATACACACAGGAATACATAGGGAGAGAGCGTCTAGCGTAGACAGATCACTACGACATTTCGACACACAGCAACACCCAAGCTAGAACTTCTTTGCTTCCCATGACGAAGGTCAGACCATCTATACAGCTTAATTTAAAAAAAATGCTGAATTTAAATCTTTGCTGAGATATGCAATCATCTCCTGACAAGGACCAGTAAACGAAAGACAAGGGGCACTCAGACCCCAGGGATCAACGGACGGAGGGACGACCCAGCCATGCACAACGACAGCCAAGTCAACGATACTCATCATGACGACGGTCCAAAACACTTCACTTTGCTGGCGCCACAGGAGCGATTAATCTCTTTCATGTGACGTGGGATGTCCTCATCTCGTGTGTCAAGCGACGAGCTTAATGTGTGACCAAGTATGTCTTCACGCCCGGCGAACAACGTATATCTTAACGCCTGGCGAACAACGTATGTCTTAACGCCTGGCGAACATTTATTTTCGGTAATGACAGATACAACAGTGTCGCAAAAGCCATAATTAAAATGAAAGAAGTGTCTTAATTCACAGAGTAGGTTATGACTGCATGTAACGAAAGGGTGTTAATGTCTTCTTGCTTTACAGAGTAAAGATAGAGCCTTCCTTGACTCCGGGAAGTTGGGCTCACACCCTGATAAGATGCTCCAACCCTGATATGATGCTCTCTTAGCGAAATATAAGCTAGTTTGTAAAGCCTGACACGATGTTTGACGCTTCAGGAAGAAGTAACCAAAATAGAAAAGATGCAACACAATTGTGGGTTATTTGACGCGGTAATAAAAGTGTAGTAGCTAGCAGGGATTGGTGTAGACTCTCATAGCTGGGCAATTAAGCTTGTAATATCCTTACTGAAGGGAAGAAGATACTGATGGCGCACACAAGATGGTATAAGCTGCAATCTCTCCTCCAATGGGATCGCTACTCTCCCACGAATCACAGTTAACTGTTCCTCGATCGAAGCGTCAGTAACAGTTAAATATGCTATTTTAATATAATTAGGTTACGTTTCGACATTACATGTAACCGAAAATAACAAAACAGCATAAAAGGCTTAAAAATCAGACAACATGATATACACTGAAGTCACTTACAACTCTGGTATTACCACGAATATTATTTAAAGATCACTAATAGCGTGGCAGGTTATAGACGAAGCTTCGATTAGTAGAGAGGATGCAACCTCCTCCATTATTCCTCCACACTAGTGTAGCTCTTCACGATATAATACATTTAAATACGCTTGGTCAAACTGAAAGATGGGCTGCAATTAGAAATCGTTAATCGGTAATTGCCAATTTTTGGACATAACTCACTTTGGAACGTAAGAAAATATTTTATGTAATCCCAGGGTATAAAATGTTCAAACACGTTCATTAATCTTCCCTATGATTAGCCTTCCCCCCCCTTCTCTCTCTCTCTCTCTCTCTCTCTCTCTCTCTCTCTCTCTCTATCTCTCCCCTCTTTCTCCCCCTCTTCCTCTCTCTATCCCTCCTCTCTCCCTCTTTCTATCCCTCCCTCTCTCCCTCTCTCTCTTCTCTCCTCTCCCTCTCTCCTCTCTCCCTCCCACCCTTCCTCCCCCTCTCCTTCTTTCCCTCCCTCCCTCTCTCCCTCACTCTCTCTCTCCCTCTCTCTCTCCCTCTCTCCCTCCCTCCCTCCCTCTCTCCCTCCCTCTCTCCCTCCCTCTCTCCCTCCCTCTCTCCCTCCCTCCCTCCCTCTGTCCCTCCCTCTCTCCCTCCCCTAAAATAAAAATTTTAATCTTAGTATCCTTTAATAAAGCCAGTATTCATTTTATTAAAACTAGACTTTCTTAGCAATAAAATGGATCAAATTATACATAACAATCCTAAAAAAATATAAGCAGGAAAATCTATCTTAACAGATCCTTAAACTTGTCAACTACGACGTAATAGATGAAAATCATCACCGAATTTAAGCTGAAACTGATGAAGTAGTGTGTTGGTAGTCACCATTGTGGTACAGACGTGCAGCAGCTGAGACACGTCTCACAGAGGTACTAACATCATTCACATGAGAAAGAACTAGACAGTGAGTGACAGCGAGTAACCTGAGTAACTGACTGACAGTGAATAACCTGAGTAAATTAAGTGACTGTTAGCAAATAACCTGAGTAACAGAAACAATGGGTAACCTGAGTGACGGAAGCAGTGAATGACACTGAGTAAGTACAGAGTATAAAAGGCCCGGCTGGCTAGCAGACATACTGGGATGAAGGAACCAGACAGCAAGAAGATGTATGGCTTGCTGTACCCTGATTACCTGTGCCGGTGCTGACAGGTAAAAAAGATGAGTAGGATGGCAGGCAGCTGCAGGTGGATGCAGGAAGGCAAGGAGAAAGGGAGGAGGAAGAGGAGGAGGCAGTGAGAGAAGGTATGAGAAAGGGTGGGATAGAGGGAAAGGAAGAATAGGTAATCAGGGAGAAAGAGAGGGAGTCAGGCATGACATACAGGGATGGATAGAGGAGGGAGATATCATAAATCATCCTCATTGTCGTGATCATGAAAATGATTACTACCACCTTGCTGCTAACACACCAACCCCTTCTCCACATAAACACTAAATATCAATGCTAACACCACCACAATCAACACTTCCCCCGTCACCACCACTACCGACGCCACAATAATAACTTTCAACATCATTGTCGTAGTATTTATTGTGACAATCATCACAGTTACCATAGCCCTCACAATATTTATAACTATCTCCATTACCATCATCACCGCCATTGCAAAGGTTAATATTAAATCATAATTACCACCACCATCTTAACCTTTATCATCATCATCAACATCACCACCACCATTATCGTTGCCATTTTCCTCATTAT
>NC_091311.1:29436888-29459388 GCF_038502225.1 Cherax quadricarinatus | reverse complement strand
TGAGGTGGTTCGGACATGTAGAGAGAATGGAGCGAAACAGAATGACTTCAAGAGTGTATCAGTCTGTAGTGGAAGGAAGGCGGGGTAGGGGTCGGCCTAGGAAGGGTTGGAGGGAGGGGGTAAAGGAGGTTTTGTGTGCGAGGGGCTTGGACTTCCAGCAGGCATGCGTGAGCGTGTTTGATAGGAGTGAATGGAGACAAATGGTTTTTAATACTTGACGTGCTGTTGGAGTGTGAGCAAAGTAACATTTATGAAGGGATTCAGGGAAACCGGCAGGCCGGACTTGAGTTCTGGAGATGGGAAGTACAGTGCCTGCACTCTGAAGGAGGGGTGTTAATGTTGCAGTTTAAAAACTGTAGTGTAAAGCACCCTTCTGGCAAGACAGTGATGGAGTGAATGATGGTGAAAGTTTTTCTTTTTCGGGCCACCCTGCCTTGGTGGGAATCGGCCGGTGTGATAATAAAAAATAAAAAAGTGTTTATGTATATGTGTGTGTTTATGTGCGTGCATGTGTGTGTGTGTGTGTGTGTGTGTGTGTGTTTGTATTAGTTACCATTTTGTCCTAGGCACATGTCGAATAGACATTAGGCCTGATGTATGCATGTGTGTGTGTGTGTGTGTGTGTGTGTGCGTGCGCGCGCGCGAGAGAGAGAGAGAGAGAGAGAGAGAGAGAGGGAGAGGGGGGTTACCTGGAGGTTACCTGGAGGTTATTCCGGGGATCAACGCCCCCGCGGCCCGGTCCACGACCAGGCCTCCCGATGGATCAGGGCCTGATCAACTAGGCTGTTACTGCTGGCCGCACGCAGTCCGACGTACGAGCCACAGCCCGGCTGATCCGGCACCGACTTTAGGTATCTGTCCAGCTCTCTCTTGAAGGCAGCCAGGGGTTTATTGGCAATTCCCCTAATGCTTGATGGGAGGCTGTTGAACAGTTTTGGGCCCCGGACACTTATGGTGTTTTCTCTTAATGTACCAATGGCGCCCCTACTTTTTATTGGCGGCATTTTGCATCGCCTGCCCAGTCTTTTACTTTCGTAGGGAGTGATTTCTGTGTGCAGATTTGGGACCATTCCTTCCAAGATTTTCCAAGTGTAGATTATGATATATCTCTCCCTCCTGCGTTCCAACGAGTACAAGTCAAGTGCTTCCAAGCGTTCCCAGTAGTTAAGGTGCTTGACAGAACTTATACGTGCAGTAAAGGATCTCTGTACACTCTCTAGATCTGCGATTTCACCTGCTTTGTATGGAGATGTTAATGTACAGCAGTATTCCAGCCTAGAGAGAACAAGTGATTTGAAAAGGATCATCATGGGCTTGGCATCTCTCGTTTTGAAAGTTCTCATTATCCATCCTATCATTTTCTTTGCACGTGCGATCGTGGCACTGTTGTGATCCTTGAAAGTGAGATCCTCAGACATTACTACTCCCAGGTCCCTTACATTATTTTTCCGCTCTATTGTATGGCCGGAGTCAGTAGTATACTCTGTTCTAGTTATTATCTCCTCCAGTTTTCCATAACGGAGTAGTTGGAATTTGTCCTCATTGATCATATTGTTTACCGTTGCCCACTGGAAAACTTTGCTTATATCTTCTTGGAGGTTAACCGCGTCCTCAGCAGATGACAGCCTCATGCAGATCCTAGTATCATCCGCAAAGGATGATACGGTGCTGTGGTGTATATCTCTGTTTATGTCTGATATGAGGATAAGGAATAAGATGGGGGCGAGTACTGTGCCTTGTGGAACAGAGCTCTTCACTATGGCAGCCTCCGATTTAACTCTGTTGACCACTACTCTTTGTGTTCGATTTGTTAGGAAGTTGAAGATCCATCTCCCCACTTTCCCAGTTATTCCTTTAGCACGTATTTTATGGGCTATTACGCCATGATCGCATTTGTCAAATGCTTTTGCAAAGTCTGTGTATATTACATCTGCATTCTGATTTTCTTCCAATGCATCCAAGGCCATGTCATAGTGATCCAGTAGTTGTGAGAGGCAGGAGCGACCTGCCCTGAACCCATGTTGCCCTGGATTGTGCAGATTTTGGGAATCCAGGTGATTTGCAATCCTGCTTCTTAGCACTCTTTCAAAGATTTTTATGATGTGGGATGTCAGAGCTATTGGTCTATAGTTCTTAGCTAATGCTTTGCTGCCACCTTTATGGAGTGGGGCTATATCCCCATGAATATAATAATAATACATGGTATATAAATGTGGTTATTTTCACCCAGAACTTGCACCGTCACAAAATTAATACATTTCTCTGATAGGTTACGCAGAATACAGCTATATTATATTGCGTTAATTTTTGTAAGGTTAGGTTAGGTTGCAAAATGACTTTTGGTACAGAATTTTAAATTTGCATTCATGTTGATTCACATAAATATATTAAAAAGTCTATGAGAAAAATATGAACAACTGCATTTTTAATCCTTATATTTTTAATCGGCTGGTATTAAACACATCAGTGATCTATCGTGTTGTGTTATCTACGTTGGAGTGCATGCTGCGAGCACCAGTAACCTGATTGATCAAGGCATCATCCAGGAGACCTAATGTGGTAGACGACCACGGGAGGGAATCGACTGCAAACCGGATTCAGCTACTTGTAAGTATGAACATATATGACAAGATGAAGAGATACGTATGTGGATATCTGTTGAAGAATTATTCTGAAAGTTTTTTCTCCGTTTCTTCTCGACAACTTTAAAACGCTTCTCCGTATCGAGATCAGACTGAGAACATTGGTTTATCTTAATAAAATTAAGAATCTTTTAAATGTGAGGAAGTGTATCTACCTGTTTGCCAATCTTAGAGCCATATTTACTATTCTCCAGACTGTGACCATTCACTGTTCGAGGAAGATTGAACATCCTACCATATTTCACTCACTATTCCAGAAATTGTGACCATTCCTTCATCACTCTTCTACTCATCCAATCCCCCAGCCTGCTTGTGACTATCTAAGCATCATCCAGTGAACTGCGACCAACCAAACACCATCTGCGATGCCTGGAACAGTGACCATCCTAGTAAAGTTCAACAGCAAGCCCTTCTACCACCGGGAGAGCCTCGAGCTCATACTAATCTTCACAATAGAGAATAATCAGGGTAAAAAACCCGAGACCATTGTGTGAGTGACGGGCGGGTTCAGAGCCGGACAGTAGGCGCGTCAAGGGCGGTGTCGTTTGGTGTGTGCGCTCACGACACGACCGTTCGAGGACCCAGCGGCTGCCGTGGCCACGCCAACATTAGAACCACTATTAACATCGATATACTTTGACAGCGCCACAATGGCCGGCTGAAAAACGGCCGAAATACGTGACAGTGATTGTAACAGATGTCCCGAAGCTCCATTCTTCACTCGACACCTCCTCGGCCGCCGAGAAGAAAAAAGGATCGAATTTTGCGATGGGGCTTGTGGTTGCCTTCCTCTTCCCGGGGCCCTCTTCCTGGGGCCCTCTTCCTGGGGCCCTCTTCCTGGGGTCCTCTTCCTGGAGTCCACTTTCCAGGGCCCTCCTCTCGGTGCCCTCCTCCTTGTGCCTTTCTATTGGAGCACTCCTACTGTGCCCTTTTCTTAGTGCCATTTTTCCCGAGCCCACCAGAGTTCTGCAGAGAAAGAAAAAGAGGAGAGAGAGAGAGAGAAGAGGAGAAAGAGAGAAGAAGAAGAGAGAGAGGAGGAGAGGGAGAGAGGAGAGAACCGTTGTGTAAATACTAGAGACAGACAGACAGAGACAGAAAGATGGGGGAGACACTACTCATCAGTGGGATGCTGCATGTACACTGTCGAACATGGGCTCCAGCCTTCCCCATTTTCCGCCGTGTCAACTTTCAATCTCTTATAGAAGGCCGCGAAACGACAAGTAATCTGACCCACACAAAACCTTCGAACGTGTACCGCGTCCCACGTGGGCAGTCAGGGGCTCCACCAGGCAGGATAGTGGGAGCTGTCAGGGGTCCCTACCAGGCAGGATTGTGGGGGCTGTCAGGGGGGCTCCACCAAGCAGGACTGTGGGGACTCTCAGGGGGCTCCAACAGGCAGGGTTTTGGGGACTATCAGGGGGGTCCCACCAGCCTAAATTGTGGAAGCTGTTAGGGAGCTCCACGAGGCAGAATTGTGGGAGCTGTCGGAGGGTCCCCACCAGACAGGATTGTGAGGGCTGTCAGGGGGGTCCCACTAGACAAGGTTGTGGGGGCTGTCGGGGGGGGCCACCAGACAGGATTCTGGGGGATGTCATGGGGGCCTCACCAGACAGGATAGTGGGGGCTGCTAAGCGCCCCACCAGTCAGCACTGTGCTGGGTTATCAGGGGACCCCACCAGTCAAGACTGTGGGGCCTGTCAGGGAAGCCCCACCAGCTAGGATAGTGGGAAAGGGCTAGGCAGGTTAGTAGGGGCAGGATAGAGCACGAGCAGGGCAGGATGTCAGGTGAGGGAAATGGGTTGGGCAGGCTAGTGGGGGCTGCCAGGGGCACGACCAGGCAGGATAATGGTAAGGGGAAGAGGTGAAGCAGGATAGTGGGTTAGGGGGAGGGGTGGAACAGGATAGTGGGTTAGGGGGAGGGGTGGAACAGGATTGTGGGTAAGGGGAGGGGTAGAGCAGGATAATGGGCAAGGGGGAGGGGTGAAGCAGGATAGTAGGTAAGGGGGAGGGGTGGAATAGGATAGTGGGTAAGGGGGAGGAGTGGGTAAGGGAATAGGAGTGATGTAGGATAGTAAGATAATAATCAGTAAACCCGTAATGGTCAGAGAGCACCTGGAAAACGAAGGATGGGGAGGAGGGAGTAATCAGGTTTGAACATAAGCGGTGGGTAGCTCCAGTTCCTTAGATCAAGAGCCATTCACCGGCATTTAGGCACTCCAGGGGAGTTAGATTTTTATTGCTCTTTAACAGAGACTGTAGTGAATCTTAAGGTTGTGAAGATGGTCAAAGACACACAAGAAAACCCACGGAACGGGTGGGATTCGAACCTAAGGCAGGCGAGAGTACTAAAATCCACAGGAAGGTCAAATGGAAGAAAAGAGTCACTTTATCAGACTGACTGACTGACCTATGCAAAGCAGTTCCTGTTCAGACCCTTTCTTTTACATTTGTTATACTGTTACGCCTGTTACACTTATACTGTTTCACCTGTTACACTGCTATGTTGTTTCACCTGTTACACTGTTATGTTGTTTCACCTGTTACACTGTTATGTTGTTTCCCCTGTTACACTTATGTTGTTTCACCTTTTACACTGTTATGTTTCACCTGTTACACTGTTATGTTGTTTCACCTGTTACATTTATACAGTTACACTGTTATACCTGTTACATTTATACTGTTATACTGTTTCACCTGTTACACTTATACTGTTACACTTTTTCATCTGTTACACTGTTACACCTGTTATACGGTTACACCTATTACACCTGTTACGCCTGTTACACTGTTTCACCTGTTACACTATTATGCTGTTTCACCTGTTTTACTTATATTGTTATACTGTTTCACCTGTTTTACTTATATTGTTACACTGTTACATCTGTTACATCTTTAACACCTTCACCTGTTATTCTGTTGCACTGTTACACCTGTTACATTGTTACACACTTACTTTACCACACTATAGTGCTACCTTTACTGATACGGTAATAGAAATATCACTATTACTAGTGCTAGATTTCTATTACCATTACTACTACTACTACCATCACCACTCCCTTCTTCCACCTCCCTCTTCCTCACATGTTTTTCTGGCCTTCTCTGTTTTTTCTCGCTTTGTTGTAACTTGTCACTGCCCCAAAGACGGACCAAACGTTGTTGTTAGTTTCCTCTCCCAAGTGCAGGTTATTTGTGAACTTTTCCAGCCACAGTACTGTGACTTTTGTCTTACCTCAGAACATTTAATAGCCTTGTCTTGTCTAAGTTATTCTACCACCTCCCAAGATGTGACTCACCCCTGTACAATCGACTAACACCAGGATACTGGCTTGCTGCTAGGTGAAAAGGGACAGGTGTACGACTTGTTCAATATCACCAGTTCCATGATGAACCCGGGTCCTTCACTCGTGCATTTTTCCCAACCTATTCTAAAGCACATTCCAGAGCATTTGCGGCCTTGTCATTACTTGATAGACTGCTCCTCTACCTACAGCTCTATTAATAACTTATCCACAAAATGTAAATGAAAATTAGACGACTTTTCGATCTATTCATAGCATTTTTTTTTTTAAATCCGGATATGTGTAATTTGAATTCGTTGTTGTGAGTTTTTTCTCTCTCTCTTGGTTTGATATTTTCAACATCTTAATTATATTCCCTTTGTATACATCTGTCTACCATTGGTACAGCTTGATTACGCCCGACCTCATTACACCTTTCAGAATACTGTAATATTGATGCTTTCACTCTATTTTTATATGAAAGATTCACGACTCCGAGGATTAATTCAGCACTTTTTCTTTTTGGGTAAATCTGTCAGCGCTTTAATACTTATTCAGTGATACGGAGCCCAGACAGTAATCTAGATGATGCCTCACCAGCGACAGGAAAGCAGAGTTACCTTCCTTGTCCTGTGATTAAGAACCGATGATCGATCTTTCACAACTCTCTGCACTGAAAGGCTCACATGGGTTTACCACATCACATAAATCGAAAGGAGGAACGTATAGCCATTAGACACCCGTTATTTACACTTCCCGAAATGACGGCAAACAATATATTTCTTCTAACCAACATTCTTAAGCACATTTCTCATACTATATTTTATATTTAAGAATTTTCTGAGGATGAAGGATGAGGATTCCCTGCAAATATTTCAGAAGCTAAATGCTAGTCAGTCGAATAAATAACTTGTAAACTGTACCGCGTGAAAACAAAATCCAAAGTTTACAGGGAAAAAAATATATGCGCTGAAGTTAGATAAGGTGAGAAACGACGACATAAATGCTGGTCTGCATGATAATAAATAATAGATGGAATAATATTGAAAATAATGGTAATAAAAAGAAAAGTATCAATAATGATAATGATGACAATGATGCTAATAATAATAACAATAATAATAATAATAATAATAATAATAATAATAATAATAAAAAGGCATTTTGTCGACTAACAAAAAATAAAAAGTGCAGGACAAGCTTCAGCGATGACAATGTTTCGCTGTGTAGAGCATTATTAAATCACACGATAACTAAAAAAATATGCGCGAAACGTTGTCACAGCCAAAGCTTCCTCTGTACGTGTGTCTATCCTCACAAAAACTACATTGCAGACTAATGTCTTCACATCATTCAGGGATATTTTTTGACCTTTGAAAAATAATAATTTCTTTGTTCTTAGAAGGGAGACATGGTACTGCGAGTGAGACATATAACAGCAGAATATATAGATATTTGGAAGAGGAACACACCGGGAAGAACAGGACTTGGGTAAGAAATAAAAAAATTGAACTGATGAGTGAGGAAGCTGAGGAGGGGAGAGAGAGTGAGTTGAGGAAAAGGGTAACGTGGAGGATGCGAAAACGAGAAAGGGGATGGGAGCGCTTCAGGAAACTGAGCTCAAGGGAAGGGAGTAATCCAAGAAAAAACGGTGCAAGGGGCGGGAGTAGAATTAAAATGGTATATAAGGAAATTCAGGGGGATGGGGAAGAGGTCTCAGATTAAGGAAAGCTGATAAGGATGGGTAGAAATAATGAACGAAATAGAAACGTATGGGCGCACAGAGCTGAGAAAAGAGAAATTACAACGAAAATGGATGGATTAAGAGCAAAAGAAGGCAGGATAAAGGAAAGAATAAGTAAAATCCGAAGAATATGAAGAGAGGGTGGTGAGTGTAAAACGGAATAGCTGTCAGCCTGACTGCTTACCCGCCTGCCTGCCTGTCTGCCTACTCACCTACCTGCCAGCCTTCCTTCTTTGCCTGTCTGCTTTTCTGTCTGTCCGGCTGCTTGCCCGACTGTGTCCGTTTATCTTCCTGCCTCTTAAATGTTTTTCTAAATGCCCGTCTACCCGTCTGCCTACTTTCCTACCTATCCGCCTGTTTGCCTGCCTGCCTATCTGCCTGGCTGCCTGCCAACATATGTGCCTACCCTCCTGCCTACCTACACCATTTGGCGTGGCTGGCTGGTGGCCCTGCCCGACCCAATGTTTATGGGTAGCAGAAGGAGAAAGAGTCGCGTTGGGTTATAGTCGCTCGCGGATTATCAGCGAAATAAAGGAAATGTACAGTGAATTCTGATTCTGAATTGTTTGGGATCCGGGATACCTTTGCTCTTGTTGCATTTGTTGCCATTTTTATAGTGTATAATGGTTTGGGATCTGGGAGACCTTTGCTCGTTCAAATTTTTTTTAAATGGTTTTGCATCTGGAAGGACCCACTTCTTTTGTGTTTTTCTCATCTTTTTGGATTCATTTAACTGTCTGAAGTTCTGCGAGATCTTTGCTTTTGCTGTTTATATTGACATTTTATTCTTGCTTAATAGTTTGAAATCTGGAAGACTTTTGGACGTGTTTTTGTTCATAATTTCTACTGTTATGTCAAGGGCGAGAAGGAAGTATAAGTAATTAGTTCTGACAGTGAACACACCATCTCACCTCACTACATACTCTGGTGTTCAGTGGAAGATTCGTTTTGTTTCGACTTTGTTGTATCCTCCTTAAAGCTAAATTTAAACTTCTTTTGGGCTAATCGAAGTAAAAAATGTGTGGAGGGGAGGGGGGAGGCCCTGGATGAATATCCCTTGTTGGTAATTGTATTTTCAACAAATTGGAATATTGGTTTCCGTTCAGAAACTTAAGAATTCATATAATCGGTTTCAAACATTCAGCATTTATGTACTTTAATTCGAAGAGGTTCGCGTTTTAATTGAACAGTGTTGGTTTCAATTTTCTAGTTACGTTATATTATGTTATATTATAATCTCTTTATTGAGTATGGCGTGTAACTTTTATGTTGCTATTTTTTTTAAGATAAAAATAACTTCTTATAGGAATGTAAACATTACAATCTTATTACATCACAGAAACAATAAAAACTAAATTTTTGTGGTATGTTTATGGTTGAAAAGTTTAGCATAGTTTATTGCTATAGCGAATGTGTAGTGTACACTACATTCGTCCAATGGATGTTAACGGTTAGTTTATAATTCACCTCGTATCCATCCATTGATTAGGAGAGAAAGAGCATATGGACACACAAAGGCTTAGGAACTACCTACCTGTAGAATGTTCCGAGGGTCAACGCCCCTACAACCCAGTCATTGACCAGACCTCCTGGTGGATCAGGGCCTGATCAACTAGGCAGTAACTGCTGGCCGCACGTAGTCAAATTACGATTAGATAATGACTCCAGGTATCTGAATATATTATTGTACTGTATTTGCCAATTTCTCTTGACTAACTTATAGGATAAGGAAGAGAGGGAGACGGTGAGAGAAATTAATCATTTAGTTTTTATTTATTTATTTATTTTAAGACTTTTCTTTGAACTGTTATTTAACAAATTATTAATATGTGCATCACTATCTTCACAATATCTCCAGTATCATTACCACCACTATTGATTACCACCACAACCCCCATCCACACCCCTCACCCCCACCAGCACCAACCCTCCTCACTCCTACCCAAGAGTGAACCACCACCAGCACCATGGCTTTCACCCACCCCACTACCCCCCACGGGTCACCCACACCACCAAGCAGTACTTCCACTATAACTAATGTCCTAGTGGGGGTCTCATGGTTCAGAAATAACCCAGCAATATATTAAGGCTCTAACACGAACCTATCACTTTCACGCCATTAGTTGTGAGGTCCTTCACACGTCTCCCACACATCGCCTCGCGTTACTCAGAGTCTTGTTGAGTGTCTTGGTCTGCAGGGCAACACACAAAGGTCGAGTCTAGACAAGATGTTGATGCTCGTGCTGCAATACTAAATGTTGCTTTCGTAACGATGCAAGGCTTCTTGTTTTCATAATGTTGCAGTATTTTTGTGTTTCTTGTGTTGCAATTATTTTGTGTGTGTTGTGTTGCGATATTTAAAGGTTAATTTACTTGCCTGTTGCAATACTTGTTTGGACTTGAAATGTTGCAAAGCTCGTCGCTGTACTTGAAATGATATAATACTCTTTGTTGAGGCTGTATTTCGTAATTCGGAGGTGCCTATGCTGTTCCAGTGATACTGTTAATAATAATAATAATAATGATAATTAAAAGTTTGATGAATGAAAGAAAATATGATACATTATCTGAATTTGTTGCACCTATTCACTGCTTTTAGTGTCATATTTAACCCAGAATAGCCAAACAAAATATAAGCGGCCATATTTAGTATCAGTAGAGTTTAATTCAGTTCAAATAAAAAAGCTATGCTAGTTTACGAGTTTTAAACACACACACACACACACACACACACACACACACACACACACACGAATCTAATTTATACAACATAGAACTTATACTGCATTCGATATTATTTTTTATGAAGCTTGATTAAATTACATTTCGCTCAGCCATGGCTTGATATAACCTCAGCCTTTTCAAAGTCAACTGGGTGGTTAAAATATCTCACTTGAATAAACAGAGTATTAAACTCGTCGTTGTAATCTTAACTCAAGGCTTTTCCAGTTTGACCGTAATAAACTTTACTGCATTTCTTTCAGGAAATCTCATCAACACAGCCATCAGCACTTTTGGGGAATTCTTAATCATATTTTTTTTTTTCTGTATCAAGATTGTTAAATACAACTTTGATTCTGAAATTGTTAAATAGAAAAGGTATATCAAGAAGGTTTTAATAGTAAGGTAGAACCAACGTATTTTTGGTTGAATATTTTTCTTCATCCTTTTTCTAATTCCAAGTATACTTCTGGCAGTTTTAACATTAACATAAATTTTATTGGATATTTTAGATCATATGCTATTTCATAAATTTTTATCTATTAACTCTTGGCTGCAAATGAACATGGAGGAGAATACAAAACATTTAACCCTGTCATGATGTCAAAAATAATAGTGTACATATTTGTAGTTATTTGTTGGTTTTCTGAATATTTTGAATCTAAATTCTTCTTTTCCCTTAATAATTGAATTATCTAAAATAGGCAATGAGTTATTTTGTATAAATTCAGCAGTAAACTGGAGCTAGAATATTTAATTCAAGTACGAATTGGATATCTATATCCTTGGGCATTAAGCATAGAATATCCTCATATCAGAACCATTTGGCTTTATCAGGAAGAATTCTGTTAAGCAGTCTTTCTTCAAAAAATTCCATGTACAAATTGCTAAGGACTGGCGAGAGAAGATTTCCTATTGCCATAACAAATTTCCAAGTGTTAAACTCAAAATTAAACACAAACTTTGCATCAACAACGCAAAGTTAAATAAGCATATTGAATGTTGTCAGTGGCTATGGTAAATCGTAATAACAGAGATCTTCAAATAGGAAAGTTAGTTGTAAACTTGGACTTTTGAGAACAACAATATGACCTCAAAACTGACGATACTGTGATAATTTTGAGTCAGTAATGGGTCTTTGTCTAAATCAATATTATACTTAACATTAAAGTTTAAAACTTTCGCAAATTTTACACTCAAACTTTTGGTATGGCAGTGGGAAATCGTCTCTCAATAGTCCTTAGCAATTGCATTTTTTTTTTTTAACGAGACTACATTTTGTTATGAGTGACATGTCCGGCGTAGTTTAATATCCTCTCAAATTCAGCGAGTAGGATCCCATGTGTGTTCATATTTAAGCTTTATAAGTCCATTGTTGTCTTATTATTTATACTACGCCTTGATAATATGAGAAATTATAAACCCCGGTTCTAGACCCTCGTCCACCCTTCTGTTTATTCATTGACAGTTTATTGCACCATGCAGAAACAGCTTGTGAGGTCATAACAGGAGACTGAAATAGCTTGAATCCATGCATTGAGGCTCACTGATGTGTCTGGGCTGGGAAGAGACATGGCTTGTAAACCAAGCTACCCAACTTATAGGGCATTTGTAGCCGAGTGCTATAGTCACTTGAAAATCTTTCCAGTTTCCTTGTAGTGGGATTGAGACCTTCTGACTGCTGTCTTATATCTAAGAATACGTGGCTGATGTCACCACGCTGCCTTATTCTGAGAAAATTTGCCCTCGCTTCTTCTGCTGTTACTCTTGCAACATTGCATAGGTCTTGACGCCTCACGGAGATATGTGAAAGTACTTGAGCTGAAGATTTCCAACTCCCGTGGATTGTCTTGCATTAAGATCACTTGACTGCGATTGTAATGCTTGTGTGTGTGTGTGTGTGTGTGTGTGTGTGTGTGTGTGTGTGTGTGTGTGTGTGTGTGTGTGTGTGTGTGTTAGTTACCATTTGGTCCTAGGCACATGTCGATTAGACACTAGGTGTGTGTTGTTGTTGTTGTGTGTGTGTGTGTGTGTGTGTGTGTGTGTGTATCTATGTGGGGGTTGTGTGTGTGTGGTTGTGTGGTTGTATGTGTGTGTAGTTGTGTGTCTGTGTGGGGGTTGTGTGGTTGTGTGTGTGTCTGTGTGGGGGTTGTGTGTGTGTCTGTGTGGGGGGGTTGTGCGTCTGTGTGGGGGGGCTGTGTGGGTGTCTGTGTGGGGGGTTGTGTGGTTGTATGTGTGTGTGTGTGTGTGTGTTTGTCGCGAGCGCAATAGATATATTTATGTTAGTATGGTTAACGACATTGCTTAACTACCTTCAGTGCTAGTTGTATGTCAAAGCATTGCCGCTGCTAGTTAGCGTGGATTTTAATTAGGTCGTTAGTCGCTCACAAAAGGTTTTGATTGGTTAACAAGTTTAAGAGGGTACCTGGCTGGGAAGATAACGTCAGTCACTCGGGTGCTGCTGCTTAAACTGGTTGTAGTATGTCGCCGTCCTACGTTCTACTCGCTCCATCGGCGTTTCTGGTTTCTGACTTCTTCGTCGAGGTCACGGGAAGTTCTTTCTCCTTCGACATCCTGAGCTTTCCAGTGAAGAGTTAACCTTGTTTCTGTCTTGGAGAATGTCTAGTGTTGCAGCAGGAGGGAAGGAAGCAGTAATGGTGATTTGTTGGAGAAATGGGTGTTATCTCGTAAAACCATACTTCATTATTTCTAACCTACCCAGCACGGTCACCTACTCATACTTTCTTGCGTAGTTTTCAGATCACTGAAGAGCAAGGCAAAAGTCAAGGGTTCTTACCCTTATACGTACATGGACATTCACTGCCCAAGCTGCCTTACACACTCGTTTCACTTACGTCTCTTTATGAGAGGTGGCGCAACGGTCCAGTGGGTCATGCAAATGCAGCTAACCCTGTCGTGTGCAAATTGAAACATGTCCTTTTATATACCTCTGCCTACCTAAAATGATTTATTACTGCAAAAATTAAGACAAAATAATTTCAAAGTGATTATTTCATTAAATTTTTCATTTGTTTTGAGGAATATATATCTCGCATTTAATTAAGGGAATTTGCTCGTAGTTTATTATTACATAGAATCACATATTCATTTAGTGGGCAGTGATAAAAGGAAGACTTTGTGCTTGTCAAGTTTGCTTCATTTATAATTACAAAAGGCTACTTTTCCTTGTTTCAACTCATCCTTAAGCTCTAAACCAGAATAAAAAAAAAAAACGATCTGAGGAAATTTCATTCTTAATAAATTTAACTGTTATTAATTTGGAGTTGCCAATGATGTGAGCAACGTCTGTGTTAGGTTTTGTTTCCCTATTATTACTGGCACACATGAAAAAAACAGAGAAAGGCTGTAGCTAAATTACATTATTTTTGCTCTTATTATTAGTATTAATAATATGATTATTGGCAGTATTAATAATATAATTCTTATTATTAGTAGTGGTATTAATTTTGTATTATTATTTTCACAGGGAAGAGCTAAACACGTAGGGCTTATACAGTCTCTGGGGGTAAAGAAGTTAGATCCGAGAAAGGGGAGCGTAACAATGTCTTTGAATCAAGAATCATTCACCAGAACCATTAGCGTCTCCTTTATAATATGGACGAGAGAATGCAAATAGTGAAAATGAATTGAATTAAACAAGTGTGAAGTGAATTGAAGTGAAATTTCCGCGAAATAAAGATTATTAAGTAAGAGAAAGAGTGAAGCATCACACCTGGATGACAGAGGGTGAAATGATTTCCTCATTACAAGTGTTCAATTAGGCGGCTCGGAATTACATGATTAGTGCTATGCTGCGCTTTGGTTGCTCCTTTTTGTTTTGATATCCTGTGTTGTGCGTTGATGTGGGGTGTGTGGGGTGCGTTGATGTGGGGTGTGTGTTGTGCGTTGTTGTGGGGTGTGTGTTGTGCGTTGTTGTGGGGGGTATTGTCCGTTGTTGTGGGGTATTGTGCGTTGTTGTGGGGTGCGTGTTGTGCGTTGCTGCGGGGTGTGTTGTGCGTTGATGTGGGGTGCGTGTTGTGCGTTGTTTGGTGTGTATTGTGCGTTGATGGGTGTGTATTGTTCGTTGATGGGTGTGTTGTGTGTTGATGTGAGGTGTGTGTTGTGCGTTGTTGTGGGGTGTGTGTTGTGCGTTGTTGTGGGGCGTGTGCTGTTGTGTGTGTTGTGCGTTGATGTGGGGTGTGTATGTGTGTTTTGCGTTGATGGGTATGTGTTGTGCGATTTTGTGGGGTGTGTGTTGTTGCTGGGTGTGTGGTGTGGGGTGTGTTGTTGAGTGTGTGTTGTGCGTTGTTGTGGGGTGTGTGTTGTGCTGTTGTTGTTTGGTGTGTGTTGTGCGTTGTTATGGGGTGTGCGTTGTTGTGGGGTGTGTCGTGCGTTGATGTGAGGTACGTGTTGTGCGTTGTTTGGTGTGTATTGCGCGTTGATGGGTGTGTTGTGAGTTGATGTGGGGTGTGTGTTTTGCGTTCTTGTGGGGTGTGTTGTGCGTTGATGTGGGGTGTGTGTTGTGCGTTGTTGTGGGGTGTGTGTTGTGGGGTGTGTTGTGCGTTGATGTGGGGTGTGTTGTGCGTTGATGTGAGGTGCGTGTTGTGCGTTGTTTGG
The DNA here is from genome assembly GCF_038502225.1 of Cherax quadricarinatus. NCBI lineage: Eukaryota > Metazoa > Arthropoda > Malacostraca > Decapoda > Parastacidae > Cherax > Cherax quadricarinatus. The sequence continues at coordinate 29,444,383 of NC_091311.1, read as the reverse complement.
TGTGTATTGCGCGTTGATGGGTGTGTATTTTGCGTTGATAGGTGTGTTGTGAGTTGATATGGGGTGTGTGTTGTGCGTTGTTGTGGGGTGTGTGTTGTGCGTTGTTGTGGGATATTGTGCGTTGTTGTGGGGTGCGTGTTGTGCGTTGCTGCGGGGTGTGTGTTGTGCGTTGATGTGAGGTGCGTGTTGTGCGTTGTTTGGAGTGTATTGTGCGTTGATGGGTGTGTTGTGAGTTGATGTGGGGTGTGTGTTGTGCGTTGTTGTGGGGTGTGTGTTGTGCGTTGTTGTGGGGTGTGTGCTGTTGTGTGTGTGTTGGGCGTTGATGTGGGGTGTGTATGTGTTTTGCGTTGATGGGTATGTGTTGTGCGATTTTGTGGTGTGTGTGTTGTTGCTGGGTGTGTGGTGTGGGGTGTGTTGTTGGGTGTGTGTTGTGCGTTGTTGTGGGGTGTGTGTTGTGCTGTTGTTGTGGGGTGTGTGTTGTGCTGTTGTTGTGGGGTGTTGTGCGTTATGGGGTGTGCGTTGTTGTGGGGTGCGTGTTGTGCGTTGCTGTGGGGTGTGTGTTATGCGTTGTTGTGAGGTGTGTGTTGTGCGTTGATGTGGGGTGTGTGTTGTGCGTTGTTTGGGTGTGTGTGTTGTGGGGTGTGTTGTGCGTTGATGTGAGGTGCGTGTTGTGCGTTGTTTGGTGTGTATTGCGCGTTGATGGGTGTGTATTTTGCGTTGATAGGCGTGTTGTGAGTTGATATGGGGTGTGTGTTGTGCGTTGTTGTGGGGTGTGTGTTGTGCGTTGATGTGGGGTGTGTGTTGTTGTGTGTGTGTGTGTGTTGTGCGTTGATAGGTGTGTGTTGTTGCTGGGTGTGTGTTGTGCGTTGATAGGTGTGTGTTGTTGCTGGGTGTGTGTTGTGGGGTGTGTTGTGGGGTGTGTTTTGTGGGGTGTGTTGTTGGGTGTGTGTTGTGGGGTGTGTTGTTGAGTGTGTGTTGTGCGTTGTTGTGGGGTGTGTGTTGTGCGTTGTTGTGGGGTGTGTGTTGTGCTGTTTTGGGGTGTGTGTTGTGCTGTTGTTGTGGGGTGTGTGTTGTGCTGTTGTTGTGGGGTGTGTGTTGTGCTGTTGTTGTGGGGTGTGTGTGTTGTGCTGTTGCTGTGGGGTGTGTGTTATGCTGTTGTTGTGGGGTGTGTGTGTTGTGCTGTTGTTGTGGGGTGTGTGTTGTGCTGTTGTTGCGGGGTGTGTGTTGTGCTGTTGTTGTGGGGTGTGTGTTGTGCATTGTTGTGGGGTGTGTGTTGTGCTGTTGTTATGGGGTGTGTTGTGCTGTTGTTGTGGGGTGTGTGTTGTGCTGTTTTTGTGGGGTGTGTGTTGTGCTGTTTTTGTGGGGTGTGTGTTGTGCGTTGTTGTGGGGTGTGTGTTGTGCGTTGTTGTGGGGTGTGTGTTGTGGGGTGTGTTGTGCTGTTGTTGTGGGGTGTGTGTTGTGCTGTTGTGGGGTGTGTGTTGTTGTGGGGTGTGTGTTGTTCTGTTGTTGTGGGGTGTGTGTTGTTCTGTTGTTGTGGGGTGTGTGTGTTGTGCTGTTGTTGTGGGGTGTGTGTTGTGCGTTATTGTGGGGTGTGTGTTGTGCTGTTGTTGTGGGGTGTGTTGTGCTGCTGTTGTGAGGTGTGTGTTGTGCTGTTATTGTGGGGTGTGTGTTGTGCGTTGTGGGGTGTGTGTTGTGCGTTGTTGTGGGGTGTGGTGTGCATTGATGTGGGGTGTGTGTTGTTGTTGGATGTGTGTTGTGCGTTGTTGCTGGGTGTGGGTTGTTGCTGGGTGTGTGTTGTTGGGTGTGTGTTGTTAGGTGTTGTTGGGTGTGAGTTGTGCGCTGATGTGGGATGTGTATTGTGCATTGTTGCGGGGTGTGTGTTGTTGGGTGTGTGTTGCGCGTTGTTGTGGGGTGTGTGTTGTGCTGTTGTTGTGGGGTGTGTGTTGTGCGTTGATGTGGGGTGTGTGTTGTGCTGTATATTGCGATGTGTGATGTTTCGTGTGTTCGACCTTAGCTAACTGTCCGTCTCCAGTCCTGTTTCTATAAAATCTAAAACACTTTCTATATCTAAGTTTCCTGTCTCCCTTTCCCAGTTACTCACAAAGATAAATTGTCTTAGTCACAAACTTGCTTAGTGTGTGTGTGCGCGCGCGCGTATCTCTCTCTCTCTCTCCCCGAATAAGTTATTTTACGTCATTCTTTTCTCTTACTCACCTCCTGCGAACCTACCTCTCCTTGTTTCCTCGCCACAAAATAATATTGAGAAAGATTTAATCGAGCATAAAATTGAATGTAGGACTGGGTAATCCTTCCTCGCTTGTAGCGAAGAATCTGTCAGGTGTAACGAAGGCTTCAGCCTGGTCTCGAATTTGCCACACGAAATCTTCCCATCAATTCGAGTGAACGGTATTAGATTCCGGTTCGATATTATTTTGCAAGGCAGATAACAGGAGAGGAGTGAAGTGTAGGAAGATATGAAAGAGTGAAGAAGATAACGGGAGAGGAGTGAAGCGAATGAAGACATGAGTGAAGGAAAATAAGAGTGAAAGAGTGAATTGCAGAGAGATGTTAGTAGAGAAAGAATAGAAGAGTGATATCAGGAGAGAAAACATGAGTAGAAGTAGCAGAAATAAAGAATGCAGGAGATGTGAAAAAACCGGAGAAGTGTAGGGAAATTGCAGGAGAGTAGCTGTTAAGCGAAGGGAGATAGGAGAGAAAATATGTGCGAAGACCTGTTGTCCTGTAATGGATCTGTCGACGAGTCGACGAGTCGAAGAGCCTTATAATTAGACAGAAAACAATCCATTTGACGTCAAACGAAAGAAACAAAAACTCCTTGCTAAATATATGGAAAAAGGAAAAATACAGAAATGCATAGCAAGTGAAAGTGAGTACATTAACATATAACAAAATTGACAAAATTAATAAGTCTTAAATGATCGAAAAATTAGTAGAAAATTTGATGGAATATCGATACATATTCCCATCCCGAGCTGGCGGACATGGTTAACATATTCGCCAATTTGACAGAGCTGTTAAGGCCACCAGCATGACATGAATCAATTGACGTGGATTATTTCCACATCTTCACACTAACATGCTAACCTATTTTTTTTACCCTTGCTGAACTTACAATCTAAGATTGTTACCCTGATTTATTTCATTTCAAAGTCCAACCCTGTCTGGAAAATACCATTATTTTCTTACTTCAGTCGACTACTACCCATGAACCTGTTCACTGCTGGAAATCTAGTTGAGAAGACCCTCGTGAAAGACCTTTAATAATAAACCAATCCCTTTCCCCCTCTCTTCAGACTTTTCCAATATTTATCCATGAATATTCATTAAAACATTACATTTTTACATGTAGCAATTACGTAATTATTCAGACTTACATAATATGAACTGTAAGCAATATATTACAATAGGTTTTATTAGTAATATGGCGTTTTGTATTGACAACAATAAGCATGAAATGGTAAATAATAACCTACGTTTATATAAAAAAGGCAATTATTATTTAAAACACAGTTAATATAAACTAACCATAACTGCAACAGGAACATATAAATAAATTTAATTAATATAAATTACGACTCCTGACTTGTATAAAATATATATTACTCGAGACGCCCTTATAATGCTACGGGTTTAGCGCTCCCCCATGATAATGTAATTATAATACTCTTGACTCAATGACCATACAAAATTTGCATGTGACGGACTGCATCTGCTCAGTGTAAAGCTCAGCAGGTGGCGTAATTAAAATGTGGCTGAACTTATTGTAAATGACGCTATTCAGCAGTCAGTCAACATCTTAAGGTACGACTAGCATTTTTGACAAGATCTGGACATTGTTTGGAAAGTACTAAAAATATAGATACAAGGAACTTAAAAAAAAAATGTCCCCTCTTTTTTTTTTTATCTTTCCCATCGCTGTTTTCGCCATGCAGCATTTTCCCTATTTTATCCCATGATTTCGATTTTCCCTTCGCCCACAGTTCAGATGGCCAGTCGTCTGTCAGCCCTGTGTTGGGTGTATAAGTGCATCAGGCACTTTACCTTTGATGAGTTTGTAGATTTTTCTTACTCCCGGAGCCCGACCCCAGGTCAGGCTTGTCTGGTGCTTGACTGGTCAACCAGACTGTTGTTGCTGACGGTACACAGGCCCACCTATCCATCACAGCTTGGTTGATCTGGCACTTGGTGGTGGTACTTGTCGAGTTTCCTGTTCAAGACTTCTACACTTGTCCCAGCAATGTTTCTGGTATCTTCTGGTAGGATGTTGACTATCATAATCAGAAAGAAGCTCTGAACCTACAAGGGTCATACAGCGCTGATGTTGAATAGTATGAGGTCACGGATGTTAATACAATGTTCTCTTATTGTGCCCACGACGGTTCTACTTTTACTGGGTTTATTGTACATATTCTTCCATGTCTCTCGCTCCAGTATGGTGTTATGGCACTGTACAGAGTACATTCCACTCATGTGTTATCATGTATCTCTCTCCTCCGCTTCAGTTAACACATGTTTTAATCTTTGAAGCTTTCCCAGTTGGTTCTATGTGGACAGTAAATGATCAGTGTATCTAGTACAGCTCTGATATCTCCCCTCTACTGAACGGAACCATCAAAACTGAACAGTGCTCTAAACGAGAGAGAAGAAGCGAGTTAAACTGTCATCACCATTGGCATTATTTCCTTTTGGTTTGAAAGTTCTCATTATCCACCCAGGTCATTTTCCTGGTTGTCTTATTTGAGCTCTTTATTCCCTCCATAACTAAGCAACTGAAGACTTGCACAAGTGAGCAAAAGGTAGTACCACAGGGTTTCCGAAGCATGAATCAAAAATTTAATTAACTACAAATATCTAACACTGCGCCAGGTGTGAGTGGATATTGGACTGACTGAAGAGACAATCGTCTTCCACTAAATACTGTCTTGTAACTTAGAGTATTTGTCATTCGTTGTTAGGCTGGTCACTTTGACAGATTGTTATTAATGTTATATATATGTAAAGCGCCAAACTCGTATGGGTTATTCAGAACAAGGAGTGTTGGAGACTCGATCCTCCATTCAGTAATCAAAGGACATTGTACTCTTGCAGATACGTTTCCCTGATGGGAAAGCAGAGATAGTAATACGCAAGCGTTGCTAGGAGGTTGACTTTCTTTCAGTCTCGTGGGGTATCGATTACCATGTTAGGTCCATGGCAAGTGGGAGGGCATCTGGCCCCCATATGATTACTGAACTTACCATAACAAGAATGTGAGGTTCGAGTGAAACAACTTCACGGACAATTGACATCGTTTCGTAGCTTAAAACATCGGTTTCCATGCCAACTATACTGGTTTCCTTACACATTTTCGCATTACCAATTAATAAGGTTAAGGGACAACGTACTGTTAAAAGAATACTAATCATGAGACTTGGGTGCCACTACTGTATGTTGACATTCTGAGAATAGGCTAGCAGGCCAGCAATTTCGTCTCCCAACAAATGCAGATACGCCATTGGATCTGGCTTATTGTGGTAGCAATTTGCTTATTGTGGCGTGAATATGCCTACTGCGGCAGAAATTCGCCTGTTACTTCTCGTGGTAAATAGCCATGAATATGGGACTCTATAAACCTCTCTCTGACAATGCTGTTAATGATCAGACAGAGAAGGGCAATTGTTCATGAATAAACAATCGGATCTAAACTTCCCATTACAACGAGCAGTGAATGCAAGGTTCGAGCAAAACAACTTCACAGACAATAGACATGTTCAAAGCTAATGATATTAGTTCCAATTTATATATATATATATATATATATATATATATATATATATATATATATATATATATCCCAAAAGTCTAGAAAGTATGGAGAACTTGCCCATCATTATATGTTTGTTCCCATAGGCTCAGAGACCCTTGGCTCATGGGAAAAGAGTGCATCTAAGTTCCTTAAGGAGCTAGGCAAAAGACTCATCAGGTTAACCAGGGATCCCAGGCAGCTAGCTTTCTGGTCCAGTGACTCAGTGTGGGTGTTGAGAGGGGTAATGCCTGCTGTATTTTGGGCACGCGCCCCAGCTCCGAGGAGCTGAATGAGATTTTCGCATTATAATCAGTGACAATCACGTAACAATGTGTACTAGACAGGTATCTCTCACATCTCATGTACTGTATGTGCCATCTTTGTATCAGCAATATATCTCTTATATATTCTGTACTATATATATATATATATATATATATATATATATATATATATATATATATATATATATATATATATATATATTATGCAATAAGATCACAGTAAACAGGTGATTTCAGAATATGCAAAAAAACACAGTGAAAGAATAGAGAAATTCCAAGCGCTTTCGTGACTACTCACATTATCAAGGAACAATGTTCCTTGATAATGTGAGTAGTCACGAAAGCGCTTGGAATTTCTCTATTCTTTCACAGTGGTTGTTTTGTGTGTGTGTGTGTATAATATATATATATATATATATATATATATATATATATATATATATATAATGGTCTACATGGTCTTAACTGTTCCAAAACCAAGGGCTGGCATGCAAGACACAATGAGGTCAACGACATCATTAAGAGAACCCTTGCTACAGCTGGATGCCCTGCCGAGAGGGAGCCCCGATCACTAGCAGCCAACAATACCCACAACCCAGCAAACCGCCCCGACGGGATCACCATCTATCCTTGGAAGAATGGCAAGCTCTTAGCATGGGACTATACCTGTGTGTCCACACTGGCTGACACCTATATCCATCACAGTGTGGGGCGACAGGGAGGAGCTGCTGACCACAGGGAGGAGTACAAGATCAGCAAGTACAGGGACATTAGCCAACAGTATCAATTTGTCCCAGTGGGATCAGAGACCTTGGGATCATGGGGAAAAAATGCCACACGTTTCCTTAAAGAATTGGGTTCCAGACTCATCGACACCACCAAGGACCCAAGGGCAGCCACTTTCATGTTCCAGCGCCTCAGCGTAGCCATCCAGAGGGGAAATGCTTGCTGCATACTTGGCTCACGTCCAACCTCGGAGGAGCTGGAGGAAATTCATGATCTTTGATACATTGTGCCATTGTATTCATGTTTATGTTTTTTTCTGTAAATGTATTCTGTAAATGTATTCTGTTTATTAATAAATGTTCACATATGTATATATATAGCTTCTCTGGAGGTTGGTTAAAGTATCTCGGGCATGATCCCTGCCTAGTTGCAGTATCGATATTTGCTTTAAAAAACACTTGTTTCATTTGTTTCATGTATGCATTAAAAAATAAATAAATTTATATATATATATATATATATATATATATATATATATATATATATATATATATATATATATATATATATATATATATATATTCACACACAACGTGTGTGCGTGTATAAGTTCATTGCACTTTCATTGGTTATATACATAGAGATATAATTTAAACTTGGTTATTTCTAGAGATAAGAG
>NC_091311.1:29349851-29436788 GCF_038502225.1 Cherax quadricarinatus | reverse complement strand
GGGAGAGGAGGGTGAACAGGAAGATGGGGAGAGATAAGAGGCAGGAGGACCCCAATTGAATATATTATTGATGGGATGATAGCGTGGTGTAAGTAGCCGGTATCACGCGTGCTGGGGGAGGAGGAGGGGATGAAGAGAGGGAGGGAGGATGAACAGGAGACAATGGAAGGAGAGGAAAAGAAAGAAGTGGAGGGGTGAGAGGAGGAGGTAAGGATTACGTACCTGTGACCAGTGTCGAGAGTTTTTCCACTCTCGTAGCTCATCCTAGAGCCAAGCATTTCTGTTGATTATCTGTTCAGCCAGGTTGTTGCAGTTCTCTACCTTCTGGCCCACTTAGCCATGACAACCTCATTGATCAGGCACCTGCCGGAGGAAGTGATTCACTTTTCTCTTGAAATCATACACACTTGTTCCGACAATGATTCTCATATCTGCTAGTAGCAGGTATCAGCACAGTGAATCCATATCACTGGGCTTATTTTACACTTCCTCCAACATATCTGTCCAGTACCTTGTTACAGTAGCATGAAGATCTGAGATTTTATCAAATATCTTCCAAGTGTATATTACCAAGTTTCTCTTCCTCGCTCGAGAGTAAATTCTAAGTACTTTAAGGTGTTTTCGGTATTTTAAATGCTCTATTGGCTCAGTGAGAGTAGTCAGCGATCCCTGTACCAGCTGGAGGTCCGGTGTCTCTCTTGCCTTTAACGGAAGAGTGAAAACCGAAGTGTGTTTTGAATGAGAGAACAAATTATATGAAGATAGAAACCACAGGCTGTATTAATTTTTATATTTGGAAAGTTATCATTATACACCCAGTTATTTTTTTTTCTGGCCTTTGCGGTATTTGCCATGTTGTGTTTTCTAAACGATTGGTCGTCTGGCATTATGATCCCCCATTTTTTTTTTTTTTTGTGAGATGGTACTCCTGTGTTTTGAATCCAGTGCTCATTTAGAGTTGTTCATTCTTATTGTAAGGAGTAGAAATTTGTTACCATTGAACATAATATTTTCCATTGCCCACTGGAAGATTTTGTTGAATATGCATGCAATTTCTCAATGTTCTCTGCTGTAGAAACTTGCATGCCTAATATGGCACCGCCCGTCCAGGACGATGCCGAAAGCTGTGGCTAATGTTTTTTTGTCTATGACAATTGTGGGGATAAACAGTTAAGGCCCCAGGGTCGTGCCTTGAACTATTTTTTTTTGTGCTAATGCTCTTTGTTCTCTTCGTTAAAAAGTTGAAAGGTAGGTGTGTGTGTTTGTGTGTTTGTGTGTGTGTTTGTGTGTGTTTGTGTGTGTGTTTGTGTGTGTTTGTGTGTGTGTTTGTGTGTATGTTTGTGTGTGTTTGTGTGTGTTTGTGTGTGTTTGTGTGTTTGTGTGTGTTTGTGTGTGTTTGTGTGTGTGTGTGTTTGTGTGTGTGTGTTTGTGTTTGTGTTTGTGTGTGTGTTTGTGTGTGTTTGTGTGTGTTTGTGTGTGTTTGTGTTTGTGTGTGTTTGTGTGTGTTTGTGTGTGTTTGTGTGTGTTTGTGTGTGTTTGTGTGTTTGTGTGTGTTTGTGTGTGTTTGTGTGTGTTTGTGTGTGTGTTTGTGTGTGTGTTTGTGTGTGTTTGTGTGTGTGTTTGTGTGTGTGTGTTTGTGTGTGTTTGTGTGTGTGTGTTTGTGTGTGTTTGTGTGTGTTTGTGTGTGTTTGTGTGTGTGTGTTTGTGTGTTTGTGTGTACTCACCTAATTGTACTCGCCTAATTGTGGTTGCAGGGGTCGAGACTCAGCTCCTGGCCCCGCCTCTTCACTGATCGCTACTGGATCCTCTCTCTGCTTCCTGAGCTTTGTCATACCTCTTCTTAAAACTATGTATGGTTCCTGCCTCCACTACTTCACTTGCTAGGCTATTCCACTTGCTGACAACTCTATGACTGAAGAAATACTTCCTAACGTCCCTGTGACTCGTCTGAGTCTTCAGTTTCCATTTGTGACCCCTTGTCCCTGTGTCCCCTCTCTGGAACATCCTATCTCTGTCCACCTTGTCTATTCCCCGCAGTATCTTGTATGTCGTTATCATGTCTCCCCTGACCCTTCTGTCCTCCAGTGTCGTCAGTCCGATTTCCCTTAACCTTTCCTCGTACGACATTCCCTTGAGCTCTGGGACTAGCCTTGTTGCAAACTTTTGTACTTTCTCTAACTTCTTGACGTGCTTGACCAGGTGTGGGTTCCAGACTGGTGCTGCATACTCCAGTATGGGCCTAACATACACAGTGTACAGTGTCTTGAACGATTCCTTATTAAGGTATCGGAACGCTATTCTCAGGTTTGCCAGGCGCCCGTATGCTGCAGCGGTTTGGTTGATGTGTGCCTCCGGTGATGTGCTCGGTGTTATGGGCACACCAAGGTCTTTCTCCCTGAGTGAGGTCTGTAGTCTTTGTCCACCTAGCCTATACTCTGCAGTCTTCTTTGCCCCTCCCCAATCTTCATGACTTTGCATTTGGCTGGATTGAATTCGAGAAGCCAGTTACTGGACCACATGTCCAGCCTCTCCAGGTCTCTTTGCAGTCCTGCCTCATCCTCGTCTGTGTGTTTGTGTGTGTGTTTGTGTGTGTGTTTGTGTGTGTGTTTGTGTGTGTGTTTGTGTGTGTGTTTGTGTGTGTGTTTGTGTGTGTGTTTGTGTGTGTTTGTGTGTGTGTTTGTGTGTGTGTTTGTGTGTGTGTTTGTGTGTGTGTTTGTGTGTGTGTTTGTGTGTGTTTGTGTGTGTGTTTGTGTGTGTGTTTGTGTGTGTGTTTGTGTGTGTGTTTGTGTGTGTGTTTGTGTGTGTGTTTGTGTGTGTGTTTGTGTGTGTGTTTGTGTGTGTGTTTGTGTGTGTGTTTGTGTGTGTGTTTGTGTGTGTGTTTGTGTGTGTGTGTGTGTTTGTGTGTGTGTTTGTGTGTGTGTTTGTGTGTGTTTGTGTGTGTGTTTGTGTGTGTGTGTTTGTGTGTTTGTGTGTGTGTGTGTGTTTTTGTGTGTGTGTTTGTGTGTGTGTTTGTGTGTGTGTTTGTGTGTGTGTGTTTGTGTGTGTGTGTTTGTGTGTGTGTGTGTGTGTGTTTGTGTGTGTTTGTGTGTGTTTGTGTGTGTGTGTTTGTGTGTTTGTGTGTACTCACCTAATTGTACTCGCCTAATTGTGGTTGCAGGGGTCGAGACTCAGCTCCTGGCCCCGCCTCTTCACTGATCGCTACTGGATCCTCTCTCTGCTTCCTGAGCTTTGTCATACCTCTTCTTAAAACTATGTATGGTTCCTGCCTCCACTACTTCACTTGCTAGGCTATTCCACTTGCTGACAACTCTATGACTGAAGAAATACTTCCTAACGTCCCTGTGACTCGTCTGAGTCTTCAGTTTCCAGTTGTGACCCCTTGTCCCTGTGTCCCCTCTCTGGAACATCCTATCTCTGTCCACCTTGTCTATTCCCCGCAGTATCTTGTATGTCGTTATCATGTCTCCCCTGACCCTTCTGTCCTCCAGTGTCGTCAGTCCGATTTCCCTTAACCTTTCCTCGTACGACATTCCCTTGAGCTCTGGGACTAGCCTTGTTGCAAACTTTTGTACTTTCTCTAACTTCTTGACGTGCTTGACCAGGTGTGGGTTCCAGACTGGTGCTGCATACTCCAGTATGGGCCTAACATACACAGTGTACAGTGTCTTGAACGATTCCTTATTAAGGTATCGGAACGCTATTCTCAGGTTTGCCAGGCGCCCGTATGCTGCAGCGGTTTGGTTGATGTGTGCCTCCGGTGATGTGCTCGGTGTTATGGGCACACCAAGGTCTTTCTCCCTGAGTGAGGTCTGTAGTCTTTGTCCACCTAGCCTATACTCTGCAGTCTTCTTTGCCCCTCCCCAATCTTCATGACTTTGCATTTGGCTGGATTGAATTCGAGAAGCCAGTTACTGGACCACATGTCCAGCCTCTCCAGGTCTCTTTGCAGTCCTGCCTCATCCTCGTCTGTGTGTTTGTGTGTGTGTTTGTGTGTGTGTTTGTGTGTGTTTGTGTGTGTGTTTGTGTGTGTTTGTGTGTGTTTGTGTGTGTTTGTGTGTGTGTTTGTGTGTGTGTTTGTGTGTGTGTTTGTGTGTGTGTTTGTGTGTGTTTGTGTGTGTGTTTGTGTGTGTGTTTGTGTGTGTGTTTGTGTGTGTGTTTGTGTGTGTGTTTGTGTGTGTGTTTGTGTGTGTGTTTGTGTGTGTGTTTGTGTGTGTGTGTGTGTGTTTGTGTGTGTGTTTGTGTGTGTGTTTGTGTGTGTGTTTGTGTTTGTGTGTGTGTTTGTGTGTGTGTTTGTGTGTTTGTGTGTGTTTGTGTGTGTGTTTGTGTGTGTGTTTGTGTGTGTTTGTGTGTGTGTTTGTGTGTGTTTGTGTGTGTGTTTGTGTGTGTGTTTGTGTGTGTGTTTGTGTGTGTGTTTGTGTGTGTGTGTGTTTGTGTGTGTTTGTGTTTGTGTGTGTTTGTGTTTGTGCGTATTTTTTTTGTGTGTAAAATTAAGTAACACTCATTTCTGAGTGCTTTTCTTACTCATTAATTATGTATTAATTAAACAGGAATCATTAGTGTTTACTGAAACAGGCGAGATCCAATAAAATTATTCAAATGATTTTTTCCACCTAATAATTCAACTTTTCGAACTTTGACGCCATTGCTTCTGCTGAGATTAAACCTTTGACACCTTTGCTTCTGTTGAAATCATACATGCCCCGATGCAATGAGGCCTTTGCTGCGCAGCTCATCCTAAATAATAATGAAATATGCTTCATATATAATTTAAATATATAAAAGTTTTATTTACTATTATTATTCACTAGTAGTAGTTTGTGAGGTATGAAATTAGTCGTTAAGAGTCGTGTTGAGGCTCTCACAATACGACCTTAACAAATATTATTTACGAGTCCCTGGAATCTTTAAATTATGCTTAGTTTGCCCTTTACCTGTGCAGCTTTGGTCTGGTCTGGTCTGGTCTCACTCTCTGCACCTGATTACACTTCACTTATCCACTAAATATGTTATCTAGAAAAGTTATGTACAGTAAGGCTTGATAACAGCTCATAGTTAGGGATACATAGATTTCAGGAAAGTATCCCCAACGTTGCTGATGTAACTATTGGCTTCCGCTCTCACTGCTTTGTATCAGGCTGAAAAGGGTCTCAGCTGGAGGTCTCGGCAGTTTTACAGTCTAAGAGTTATCCTGTCTCAGCTGTTTCAAAACTCAGATATACTACCGAGCCCAATCATGCAACCCACATCAGTCGACTAACACCCAGGTACCTACTTACTGCTAGGTGAAAAGGGGCAGCAGGTATAAGGAAACATGCCCATCGCTTCCACCCGTCCCTGGTATCGAATCACGGACACTAAGCATGTGAGCCGAGTCAGCTGTCAACTGAGCCGAAAGGAACGTCAGGATGACGTTTCAGTCAGCCAGGAACCATTGTCAATGACCAGGACACTACTGCAAGTTTTTATTCTTCATTGTCTGCATTTATATAATTTTCTTACTAGTGTCCCGTAGCTCGATTGCTGGCGCACTCAGCTCACACATGGAGGTCCGTGGTTCGATCCCCGGTACGAGTGGAAACAGATCGTGTTTCATTAAGGCGCCTGCTGTCCCTGTTCATCTATCAGTAAAATAGGTACCTGAGTGTTAGTCGATTGGTGCGGGTCGCATCCTGGGGACAAAATTGACCTAATTCGAGCGAAATGCTCTGCATAACAAGCGGCTTCCTATATAACAGTATGTCACGTTAGCTAGGTCTGTATACCTTGTACATATACTTGAAGAAATTATTGTTATTACTGTTACTCTCACAGTCAAAACATAATCACAGCATGCATAGACACCACAAGCAAGTAAAATAAACACAAACACAACAAACTCACGCTACAGACAAAAAAAACAAACAAAAAAGAATTCCAAACACGGCTACAATAAACACAGCCTCAACAAATACAACCATAAACACAGCTTTAACAAGTATAGCCACAATAAACACAGCTACAGGAAATAGTCACAACAAACACAAATACATCAAACACAGCCACGACAAACACAGCCACAAGAACCACGGCGAACATAGTCACCACAAACACAGCTACAGCAAAAACTCACGGCCACAACAAACACAGCCACAACAAACACAGCCACAAAAACACTGCTACTTCGAAGGTAATGAAGATGGATGACTTCTCTTCTTCCTCTGGAAAAATAGGGGAAGGGTAGGAAGGCCAGGAGGAGAAAGTGTAATTTTCTCCTCTTTACGACCGATTCTCATTCCAATCTTCTCACAGTTTTCTAGTCCTCATCTCCCTTTACTTTTCTTTCATTCTTCTAGGCCTATTCTTTTTTCTTTCATTTTGTCTTCCTTTGGTAGCCCTGTTTCCTCTCCCGTCCTTCTCACACTCTTCGCTACTCTTCTAACCCATATTCCATTTCTTCTCGTTCTTCATTTCATTCTTCTCTTACGTCCTCTCCTCTTTTCCAATCTTTCAAACTCGTCTCCCTCTCTTCACCAGTCCTTTACCGCTCTCCTTACCCAACTCTCTTCCCCTTTCATCATCTCTCTCGTCTGGCTCTACTCCTCCTCCTCTTTTATCCCAGGCTGCTTCTCCCTCTCTCCTCTTTATCCACTTAACTCCTTCGGAGCCTTTACTCCGTCTTCCACATTGCTAAACACACAAAAAACCAAAAGTGATTAACTTTCAGTTCTGAACGTTTGCAGGATTTCTTCGTCCACCTCGTTGCCAGACAACTTGGACATTGTTTTTTTTTTATTCTGCTTATTTTTGGTTAAATATACATTTGTATAAGTTTATGTAAAGTGTCCTAACAAAAGCTATTCTAACCCAAGCTAACCTAACCCAGCGATGCGTATCTTAACCTAACCTTTGATGAGTTTCGAGAGTTTTCCCTACTCCAGGGGCCCGGCCCTAGGCCAAGCTTGTCTGGTTGCCTGGTAAACCAGGCTGTTGCTCCTGGCAGCCCGCCGGCTTACAAATCCACCACAGCCTGGCTAACTTGGCACTTGGTGGACGAACTTGTCCAGTTTTCTCTCCAAGACTTCTACACATGTTCCAACAGTGTTTCCGAGAGTAAGATGTTGAATAGTTTATGACCACAGATGTTGATAAATTGTTACTGTGCCCACGGTGTCACTGCTTTTCACTTTTTTTTTTTCCACAATTCCACCCATATCTTTCACTCCATTATATTGTGGCAATATTTTCCACGAATATGTAATCATGCATCTTTCTCTCCCCTTCACTAAGTACATATCTAACCTGAAACAAGCAATATTTGAAAAATATATAGGATGAGTTAAGAAATTGATGTTGACCACTAGATAATGAAACCGACAATGTGAGGAGAGGTCTGATAATGACCCTTCAGACTCGAAACAATGATTAACAATTCCTTCGTGGCTTTGTTATTGACTGTGTCGTCTGGTGACTGGTGTCATGATCACTGTTATGTTACACGGTATTACATCAGTAATCTCCGCTGTGTAACCCGGAGGCTGTTCTCCACTTGAAGACGGTGATACTCGTGGTGCTGGTTGTTAGTGGTGGGTGTTAGTGGTAGCTAGTGGTGGTAGGTGTTAGTGATAGCTAGTTTAAGTGGGTGTTAGTGTCGTACTGTGGTGGTGGTTGTGATAGTGGGTAGTGGTAGTAATGGTTACTGTTCGATTATTATTTGTCACATTTATGTTAATGATATTTCAGTTATTGCTATAGTGATCCCTTATTTTTATCACCTTGTTAACAAACTAAAAATAAATATTCATTAAAAAATGTCAAACTCAAGACTGTAGAGCCTGAAGAGCCTATTAGAAATAGTGCAATGATACTGGGTCTAAAATGAAGTTAATACTAGATTGACTCTCATATTCACATATAAAGAGTAGCAAGGAAGAAAATACACTGTTCTAGAGGTAAGGGTTAAATTACTAGACTTTTCATCTAGAGTACGTTTATTCTCTTCTCCAAGGCTGATTCCCCAGTCACCACTAACAGTGTTACTTATATATTGTACTAACATACATTTTCAGTTTATCGTGAGATTATGAAGATGAATTTTTGTGCGTCAGTCTGCACGAGACAACTAGGCGAGTACAATTTGGTTGCGTGTCTACCCGTCATTGTTCTAAATCTACCCGGGGTTTTAATTTAAAAAAAAAAGTCATTACTTACATTGTCAACTTGTCCCTTCAGATAAAAAAAAGTCCTAAGAAAACCTCAGAAGATAACTTTAGGTCTGGTTACGCAGGCGAAGTTACATCCCTGTACCATAACTTTCCATCAGCAGCTACGCCCACGGTCATCCATGCCTCCATCAGTTCACCAAAGTCACAGAGAGGCAGCGGCACAATCTATAGAACGGGCGACTTTGATCCCTACCTGGTAGTGGGAGGCAGTCAGAAGGTGCCGACGGCCAGGTGTTATCAGGACGTCCACGGCGCTTCTGAACTCGAAGAGCTGCTGGTGGGGGACAAGTCTGTTTTTACCGATTACGAGATTAACACGCTCATGCTGCTCAAGCAAGGTGGTGTAATAGCAGGAAGTGTGTGTGTGTGTGTGTGTGTGTGTGTGTGTGTGTACTTCATACGACTGATCTCACTGCTGTCTTACATGGTAAGCCTTGTATGATTTCTGCTTCACTTCCTCGTCATGGAAATTTTACTTGTTTAGTATAGTGAGAATGTAATAGAATTTCCATTTATTCCTAACTTTAACAGTCGCAACCTTTTAAATAGACTGCCACAACAAGTCCTGTGAATGTTTTGTGCTCTCATTTTCACACCTTTCTTGGTCCTTTCCCAAACTTCGTCGAATCCGATCTTAGTCTTCTCATAAGCCGGTCCTCACAGCACTGAAAGTCTCTCTGCTAACCTCTCAACTTTTTTGCTTGGTTTACGTGCTTGATCAGGCGGGGGGTTCATTCTGGTGCTGCTTACTCTGTGGCAGCTTTGACATAATATATTTAGAATACTGAATGACTTGAGATTTTAGAATGGTCATTTTTGGTTTCGTAGGCACGCATACGTCGCCAAAACTATTTGTTCCTGTACACCATAGACGTGTATATATGTATGTTTTTGAAGGAGTGTTCGGCAACGGTAATGGTGGCCTTGAACATACATGTAAACACGAGAATCTTATTTACCATGCTAGAACTTACTGAAGCTCCGATATTTCTTCAAGAGCTTAATGGCATGGAATGTGTTGTTGTTATGGCCTAGCACCTGTGTGTGTTAAGTTACTTTAATCTACCTTCATAAATGTCCATATATTTAGGGATCATTTTCGTCACTTTTTTCTACACTTCTCTCTTTCCGTGGAAGGTCCTCAGGTTCATTTATAATTGAGCAAAACTGGATGTCAGCAGTGTGCTGCAAATGGAATCTGAGTAACAGTTGTGTTCTGAGAATTAGCTACGTTTTCATGTCACATTTCGTCACACAGAATGGAAATCTTTTATATTAAGTGATGAAATCTACCATTAAGAGGGAAGTGAGGGAAGCACTCCACTAATAAACAATGACGTTCATCACCACCTAATTGCCTGGCGAGCCTTGATGTGTTCCGCCGGATAGTGTTTACAGCACCGCCTGAGGCATGTACTAGTATCTTTCCCTGCCACTTTATGCCCTCCTTCACTCATTTTTTTTTCTTTTTTTTTTTTACACAGGGTTTGACAAGGTTAGGTTAAGGATCCCTAGCTTTACTGACAAGCTATTTACAAGTTAAGGATTCCTAACTTCATTGACAAGCTAAGAGCTGTAACCTACATCAGCTTATTTGAAAGCATTTTTGTTATAAAATATAGAAGTATGGAACAGGATGAAGTTGGAGCCATCTGTGGCCCAGCATTTTCATTTGATCAACTGACTTTATCTCGTTGACATCATCATGTACTAATGTGTTCCAGGCTCTCTCTCTCTCTCTCTCTCTCTCTCTCTCTCTCTCTCTCTCTCTCTCTCTCTCTCTCTCTCACACACACACACACACACACACACACACACACACACACACACACACACACACACTCACTCACTCAGACTCGACTCGACTCGACCCCCGCAACCTCAACTAGGTGAGTACACACGCTGTGAATCGACCCCTGCAACCTCAGTTAAGTGAGTACACACACACACACAGCTGAAGTTAAATCATCTTTATAAAACTGCTAGCAAGCAGTTTCTCAGGGTTAGAAACCGAAGAGAGTATAGAACTACAGGAAGTAAACACAATTTTGTAGTAACTACAGTAGGTGGTCAGGCTTCAGTCATCTTTTGTTATACAAACAGATTGCCTGAGCATGTCAAAACCAGTCCTAGCATGAACCAATTCAGGAAGAGAGCTAAAAGGTTCCTGATGAGTAAAGCTACAGAAAGGGAGGAGAGTGATTTCCTGTAGAGTTAACATTCGTGTAAGCTGGGTTTCTTTATTTAATGTTGTTCTAAATAACTCGGTTCACTTTAATCCTCTTTTTACTGTAATGTTTTTCACGTAGTTTTAACATTTAAGGTGATAATCATGATTGATTTTTGTTGTATCTTATTGCTAAGTTGTAAATAAGAAAGTTTTATTTTTTTGGGTTATCGTGGTGGGTAATTTACACACGCGTTACTATGTTTAATAATTATAATCCCCTAACTTTGTATAACTGTACTTATACGTACATGTATCTAAATAAACTTATCACCTGAAAACTTCCTAGTGAATATAATTATCTCACATAAGATATTGTACCCTTGGATTTATATCGCAGACGTCGAAGCACTTTTCGAAATTTTAATATTAGAGTACAGAGGATGATCATACAAGATCTTCAACTATGTAAACCATTTTTTTCAGCAATCGGATTTGTTCGGAGAATAAATTCTAAATGCAGTTGATTTTAAAATGGAACAGTGTGCCTTTAAAATACTACATGTTATTCTTATTGATTTCGGTTGGTTGGATGATTTAAGTTTAAAGTTTGACTGCACGATTGTAAGTAATGCTGCATTTCTCTTGTGCATTGTTGCATGCATTGAGTGCATTAGCATGTGTGCATAGCATTACAGCTCATTGTGCTCCTAGCAAATTGAGCATTCACTCTGTATTCAACTCCCGCAATATAAAACCAAGATAATGCAAATCATCTCAGCCAGTTGTGAGCACAGTCGCCACAGTCCCCTTGCACTAGTATGCGACCCTTACTTATTTAGCTGACCGTTGAAATGCTGTGCATCTTTGACCTCTGACAGGAAAGTTGACTGGCTGTTTCAGTTCCCTCGTTCATGGAACGAGCTTTCCAATCAAGTCCTTTCAAGCCGACATCTGGTTCACATTATATTGCCTCTCTCTCTTGTTCCCCATCACTGTGTTCAGTGTTATAGATGAGATAGTATTCTCTATTCATTAATTTACTCTAAGCGCCTGTTTACTTCTGTATTCGCTTATATTTAACTTAATTGTGCAGTGTGTATATAAATGTACACATGTTTCAGTTAAATAATAAGTTCATACTCTGCCAAACCATACAAGGGTGGGGTTAGAACCAGCGATCAGAGAGTCCCAGAACTTCAGACCGTCGCGTTAGCCACTGGACGAGCTAGCTACAATAAGATTCATCCAGCTAGGTATATTTCTACACCATAGGAAGGTTAGCATAGGCACCACTGTGACCACAAACTTGCATTTGTGGTCAGTGGTGATTATTCTAACCTTCCTATGGTGTAGAAATATATCTAGCTGGATGAATCTTATTGTAGCTAGCTTGTCCAGTGGCTAACGCGACGGTCTGAAGTTTTGTGACTCTGATCGCGGGTTTTAAACCCCCCCCATCCTTGGTATGGCTTACAATCTTGCCATAACGATTTCGTGATTCATACTCCGTCTTATGTATTTTCTTGATCTCGTGTGATTGTTGGTAAGTCGTGGATTATAGCATGACTCAGTGCGATAAGCTGATAAAATAAACGTGTACGCGAAATACTCCATCTGTTAAGGGTAGATAAACATTTTTTTTATTCATCATAACTAGGTACTTTAGCAGTGTACTGTTGGTCTAACGCATGAAATATATACATAATAAACTTGGCGGTTTCCTGTCATACAGTGAACCGGATAAGGGAAGCAAGCCCCTGCCCGCATCATATCAATCACCGGCCAAACGAGCCAGCCGGATAACTAACGATGTATGCGGGCGCTTATCGGCTGGTATCGGCAAGATTCAGGTTTGTTGAAGGGTATGTGAGGAGGGTGTGTTGGTGCGGGTCAGAAGTGAGGATGTGGGTTTGAGGATGGTCTAGTAGTGGGTTAGGCGAGTCTTAAAGTAGTCGTGTAGATAAGAGGAGTGGTGACGGGTGTGTATGAGGTGGTAAAGGTTCCAACATTTAATGACCTATTTGTAATTACCTGTGAGAAATTACCTATTTGTACCTAAGGAAGCTGAGCATAGCTTGTGTTGTCTCGTCTTCAGTTATAGTCTCTCAATATTTCTTTAATTTCCAGCGGTTGCAACCAATGTTCCCCTCTAATTTTTCCATTCAGGTTAGGAATATATGTTAACATATGAACAAGAATGGAAGCCATGTGCACATGACTGCTGCCGGTAACCGCAATCCATATAGCTTTAAAATAGCTTCTATAGTTATGCCGTAGTTATGCAAGAAATACTATAGAATGAATGTGCAACAATATAGATTAAGCTATCAAAATATTACCAAGTAACCGACTCCACTAGAGCTGTCACCACTCAGAACCTGAGCTGCTGTAAAAGTGCACAGCACTTGATTGGTTACTGAACAGGCGCATAGTATACAGGGAACACTCAATGCAATGCTTACCACCACTTCTTCGCTACCGTCCACAGGATGGACATGGCGTGCACAATATACTAATCACTTCGGTGGCAGTATCTAAAATCTTCCTTGCCATTACACCACTCGGTTCACAAAGAAGACATATTAGTGTCTTTTCAGCATTTAATTTTCTTAAGTGTATAGCCATAGTCTATGGGTCTTCATGTCGATGGTGTCATAAAAATCTTCCTTATCACGTCTTTCGTGGAGTCTTATGATGTGTGAATGTATTTGACGTAGCAAGAAATAATGTAAACTCTTTTCAAGTTCATCTGTGAGCAAAACGTTTTGTAAATATGTTTACACAGCTGTGTCTTCACACTATTATATCCGTCGCCATCTTGTGGTCTTTCACAAGAATGATAACAGTAATGTAGAGTTTCAAAGTGAGGAATGATTTTTGGCCGGTGTAGTTCCTACTTTTTCTTCCGGCAGAAACTAGGAAATTTTAAATACTGCTTTATATTATATAATCTGAGTATTCAGTGCTAATTAATAACTTGATGCAAATTCTGAGCGGTTTAAAATACGCTCACACACACACACACACACACACACACACACACACACACACACACACACACACACACACACACACACACACACACACACACACACACAAAAAAAAAAAAAAAAAAAGAGATTGGACCATCGCCACATTTCCTTTTCACTCCCAATCTCAAAGCCTTTTCTAAATGCTTCTGGAGATATAAACCCTCCTAGGAGACTGTCAGACGCTGAGGTCTGCCTGACGAAGGGATGAGGCACTTCGTGAGCTCAGACGGGAAGAATATCGGGTAGTGAAGACGGAGAGAAGACAAATGACCGAATAATGATGGAAGGAGTGATGGGGCCTATAATCTGATAATTGGAGGAGAAGAGAGGGTGGAGGAGTGGACTGACAGGCCACGTAGTGGATGATGGATGGATGGATAGATGGAACGGCGAAAGTTGCAGTGAAGAAATACTGCATTGGTGTTTTGAGTGAAGCATTTGAGGGAGTTTTGCTACATTACATATATATATATATATATATATATATATATATATATATATATATATATATATATATATATATATATATATATACATACCGAATAGGTAAAATTGGTCATTTAAAACTCATTTAAAATTGTCCTTTCTAAAATTTTCTCATATACTTTTAATGATATATATTTTTTTTCATTTATGTCAATGTAAAAAATTAATAATTTTGTATCAAAAGAACCTTAGAAAACTTACCTAACCTTATAACAAGCACAGTTTAACTTAGCCTGATCCTGTTAAATATATTTTAGATAAGTTTACAATAATTTAATAACCACAATGAAAATATATATTTTCGTTTGGTTCAGAATGATTTTTGCGAAATTAATGCATATTCAAATGAAGAGCGTCGATATTTTAGTTTTACCTATTCGGCATGATATATATATATATATATATATATATATATATATATATATATATATATATATATATATATATATATATATAATGTCGTGCCGAATATGTAAAACTGGTCAATTAGCAAGAACTCATTTAAAATTAAGTCATTTCTAAAATTTTCTCTTATACGTTTAAAGATATATTTTTTTCATTAATGTTAATGTAAAAATTTTTAATTTGGCACCAAAAGAATCTTAGAAAACTTGCCTAACCTTATTATAACAAGAACAATTTATTTTAGCCTAACCCAACTATATATATTTTAGATTTGTTTACAGTAATTTAATACCAAACAAACACAGTGAAATAAATATTTTTTGTTAGGTTCAGAAGGATTTTGGCAAAATTATTGCATACACAAATTTTCGCTTGTCCTATATGGCAAGATGAACGTTGCTATTTAAGCCAAGATCGCAAGTAATGCCTATTCGGCACGACATTATATATATATATATATATATATATAT
This sequence comes from Cherax quadricarinatus, assembly GCF_038502225.1. Taxonomy (NCBI): domain Eukaryota; kingdom Metazoa; phylum Arthropoda; class Malacostraca; order Decapoda; family Parastacidae; genus Cherax; species Cherax quadricarinatus. The sequence goes on along the minus strand of NC_091311.1, from coordinate 29,422,024 downwards.
GTCGTGCCGAATATGTAAAACTGGTCAATTAGCAAGAACTCATTTAAAATTAAGTCCTTTCTAAAATTTTCTTTTAAACGTTTAAAGATATATTTTTTTCATTAATGTTGATGTAAAAATTTATAATTTTGTACCAAAAGGAACTTAGAAAACTTACCTAACCTTATTATAACAAGTGCAATTTATTTTAGCCTAACCCAACTAAATACATTTTAGATTTGTTTACAAAAATTTAATACTAAACAAACACAGTGAAATATATATTTTTTCGTTAGGTTCAGAATAATTTTGGCGAAATTATTGCATACACAAATTTTCACTTGTCCTATATGGCAAGATGAGCGTTGCTATTTAAGCCAAGATCGCAAGTTCTGCCTATTCGGCACGACATATATATATATATATATATATATATATATATATATATATATATATATATATATATATATATATATAGTAGGTTGGTAGACAGCAACCGCCCAGGGAGGTACTACCGTTCTGCCAATTGAGAGTAAAACGAAAGCCTGTAATTGTTTTACATGATGGTAGGATTGCTGTCTCATATGCAAGATTACAGGTACGTCTTACTACTTCTACTTACACTTAGGTCACACTACACATACATGTACAAGCATATATATATACACACCCCTCTGGGTTTTCTTTATTTTCTTTCTAGTTCTTGTTCTTGTTTATTTCCTCTTATCTCCTTGGAGAAGTGGAACAGAATTGTTACGCCGTAAGCCATGCGTGTTGTAAGAGGCGACTAAAATGCCGGGAGCAAGGGGCTAGTAACCCCTTCTGTACAAATTACTAAATTTAAAAAGAAAAATGAAAGTTTTTCTTTTTGGGCCACCTTCCCTTGGTGGGATATATATATATATATATATATATATATATATATATATATATATATATATATATATATATATATATATATATATATATATATATATATATATATCAGTCTGTAGTGGAAGGAAGGCGGGGTAGGGGTCGGCCTAGGAAGGGTTGGAGGGAGGGGGTAAAGGAGGTTTTGTGTGCGAGGGGCTTGGACTTCCAGCAGGCATGCGTGAGCGTGTTTGATAGGAGTGAATGGAGACAAATGGTTTTTAATACTTGACGTGCTGTTGGAGTGTGAGCAAAGTAACATTTATGAAGGGATTCAGGGAAACCGGCAGGCCGGACTTGAGTCCTGGAGATGGGAAGTACAGTGCCTGCACTCTGAAGGAGGGGTGTTAATGTTGCAGTTTAAAAACTGTAGTGTAAAGCACCCTTCTGGCAAGACAGTGATGGAGTGAATGATGGTGAAAGTTTTTCTTTTTCGGGCCACCCTGCCTTGGTGGGAATCGGCCAGTGTGATAATAATAATAAATATATATATATATATATATATATAGTCTTTATATGCATGCATGCTTGTCTATTTTTCTATGGAGGAGAAACTTACTGTTGCTACTGCAAGTGTTGGGGCTCTACTTGGAGTGCCTTTGCATACATTTATCGACAATTAATAATAATAATATATAACAATGATATTAAACAACTTGCATTTATTTTTAAATTTATATCATAAGAACACATGCTGTATGCTACCTAATTCTATATAGTTACTCTGTGGGAAAACCCACAAAGTACAGCTATCCTACTTTATATGACAGCTACATTGCGGGAACACCTGTAGCGTGCGGCGTCCCTATTCTGTATGATAATTACATAGTACGAACAAGTGTCATACAGGGTAGGTTTCATACGTGAGGTATGATGTGTGTCAACCTGAGTTGGGTGACTTGAGTAGGACGATGAAGATATCGCTAAGCATTCCACTGTGTTCACTTTCAACCAGAGTTACTATTACGTGGGAATTATCATTAATCAGAATGATCTATGCCCACCCCCTATACACGCCACTCTTCCCACACACGCCACTCTTCCCACACACGCCACTCTTCCCACACACGCCACTCTTCCCACACACGCCACTCTTCCCACACACGCCACTCTTCCCACACACGCCACCCTACCCACACACGCCACCCTTCCCACACACGCCACACCTCCCAACACAGGCCACACCTCAAACACGCCACCCCCACACGCTCGCCACGCCCCCCCACACACACACACACGCGCGCGCGCACACGTATATACACATATACACAACCACGTATACATACGCCCACACACAAAGGGGAAACTGAATTTTAAGAGAACGCCATATACATCGATAAAAAATATACCGTAAACATAGTATATGCATATTTAAATATACACACATACATACATACATACATACATACATACATACATTCATACATACATTCATACATTAGCTAAGAGCAGAGATTTGATCCTTGCAACCAAATATAAGTGAGTACTGCATATACATACATATATATATATACAGGGAGAAGTTTGAAAGCAGAAGGGGAGTTCAGGGGTTGATGACCCCGAGAGGGGGAAAGTGGAGGGGTTGATGGCCAATGGGGGGATAAGGGGTTGATGACAGAGGGCGGGGCCATCATCAATCAGGTGAGTGGGTAGGTGATACATCTTGATCAACATGACAGGCATGCCAGGCCCCACCTTCCTTCTGGACCCTCATCCTTCTCGCGCGCGCGCGCGCACACACACACACACACACACACACACACACACACACACACACACACACACACACACACACACACAAACACACAAACACACACACACACATACACACACACATACACACAAACACACACACACACACACACACACACACACACACACACACACACACACACACACACACACACACACACACACACACCCTTCCCACTCTTTCTCCACCTCTCCATCACTGTCCCCTTCCCTCTCCTCATCTCTCCCTTACAACTACCCCCCCCACACACACGCAAACATCACACACACGCACTACAACACCTAACCCATTAAAAAAAATGGGGGTTCAGAGGAAGTGAAAGGCTCAAGGGATCATAGGAAAATGGTCCTGATAAGGATGAATGGATGGAAGAGCAATGTAAGAGGATGGAGGCAGAGAAGAAGAAATGAGTCGCAAGCTGAAGCTGCAGCAGCCAGGATATGGGCCCTAGAATATAAGGTAAATATGCTAAAGTGAGTTACATGGCTATTACCCAGAGGAGATATGGCATCACAATCCAAACTTACAGCCCCCACCCCACACTATATTGTAGTCCCACAGCACACAACCATGTCCCCAACCCCCACAGGCCCCCAGAACATGGTGTTGGAGAGAAAACTGAAGGTATGGTGCACCAGTGCTGATGGAATAACGTATAAGGGGGAGGAGTGGCACAAAAGAATCAGAGGCAACACCGGACATCATAGCTCTCACAGAAACCAAGCTCACAGGAATAACAGATGCCTTCTTTCCAATGGGATATCAGATCCTGAGAAAAGACAGAAGGAACAGAGCGGGCGGAGGAGTGGTACTACTCGTCAAAAAACAATTAAAATTCAAATTCAAAGTTTATTCTCTATAAGGATTACAATGCTGAGTTTACAGAAATTTGGTTATTGTGTGGTTTACATGTAGTAAAATAGTGATTACAGAGTGTACCACTAGAACGCTTAGCATGGCTAGGCATTTCGGGCAGACTTAGTTTTATTCTTAATTGTAAAATATTACAAATTATGAGGTAAGTTGGTATTATGGCTAAGTGACTAAATATTAGTTTGTGAGTTTAGCAATGTAAATGCTTTTGTTTTGGCACAGTACATAGTTTCAGTATTGGAGTATCACAGGATTCATTATTTTAAGATTGAGATTAATATTTCTGTTTATGGTCAAATGAGTCAGTGAGTGTAAGTGTGAACCACCAGGTGGTATTCGTGTAGTTAGTTGACAGGGTGTATCAGGGAGATGAGATGTTTTCTAATGGTAGTTTTGAAGGTGATGAATGTGTCTGTAGTTCTAGAGTTCTCAGGTAGGGTATTCCAGATTTTAGGGCCTTTGACATACATTGAATTTTTGTAAAGGTTTAGTCGGACACGGGGAATGTCGTAGAGATGTTTGTGTCTGGTGTTATGCCTGTGGGTTCTGTCACAACTATCAAGAAAGCGTTTTAGGTCAAGGTTGATATTAGAGTTTAAGGCCCTGTAGATGTAGATTGCACAGTAGTAAGTGTGGATGTACTGAACAGGGAGTAAGTTTAGGTCTATGAAGAGTGGGGGGGGGTGTTGCCAGGGATGGGATTTAGTGATTATTCTTACTGCAGCTTTTTGTTGGGTTATTATTGGCTTTAGGTGTGTTGCTGCAGTTGATCCCCAAGCACAAATAGCATAGGTGAGGTATGGATAAATAAGTGAGTGGTATAGTGTGAGAAGGGCATTTTGCGGCACGTAGTATCGTATCTTGGAGAGGATCCCAACCGTTTTGGATACTTTTTTGGTTATATGCTGGATATGGGTGCTGAAATTCAGGTTGTTGTCAAGGTATAAGCCTAGGAATTTGCCCCCATTATTTCTGGAAATTAGAGTGTTGTCAATCTTAATGTTAATTTGTGCATCTCCTGCTCTGCTACCAAACATAATATAGTAGGTTTTGTCAGTGTTAAGCGTAAGTTTATTGGCTGTCATCCAAGTCGATATTTTGATCAGCTCCTCATTCACAGTGGTGTTGAGGGTGGCAAGATTAGGGTGAGAGATGACATAAGTCGTTTCGTCAGCAAGGGTGTTGGGATACTTTTGGAAGGTCATTGATGTATATGAGGAAGAGCAGGGGACCAAGGACACTTCCCTGCGGAACTCCAGTATCAAGTGGCCGTGTTGCTGATGCTGTGTCTTTAATGGTGACATACTGATACCTATTAGTAATGTAAGATTTGAAATAAGCAAGCGCATGGCCTCTTATACCGTAATGATCAAGTTTGTGGAGTAGGATGTCGTGGTCTACTGTGTCAAAAGCTTTTCTTAGGTCAATACAAATTCCTAGTAGATATTCCTTATGGATATTTTCTTACGGATATTTCCTTATGGGATTTTGATGGTGGAGAGAGGAGACAGAGAAGAAGCAAGAGACTACATAATAGGAACACTTCAGTCAAGAGGTCACAAGGTGGTAATTGCAGAGATGTATAACTCACCACAAAACAGCAGGAGGCCAAGGCAAGAGTATGAGAGTAACAGAGCGATGGTTGACACACTGGCTGTCATGGCCAGAAGGGCTCAAATGAGTAGGGCAAAGCTGCTGATTGTAGGTGATTTCAATCACAAGGAAATTGACTGGGAGAACCTGAAGCCACATGGGGGGCCCAGAAATGTGGAGGGCCAAGATGATGGAGATGGTACAGGAAAACCTCGTGTCCCAACACATAAGGGACACTGTCAGAGAGTGGAGAGGATAAACCAGCAAGACTGGACCTAGTATTCACCTTGAGTAGTGTAGATATCACATATGAATGACCCTTCGGGGCTAGTGACCACGTGATTCTGAGTTACAAGTAGAGAGGAAAGCAGGAACGGCAAAACGAATGAAGCCAAACTACACAGGCATGAAGAATTTCCTGCACGGGGTTCAGTGGGACAGAGAACTGGCAGGGAAGTCAGTAAATGTGATGATGGAATATGTGACAATGAGCAATGAAGCCGAGGAGAGGTTTGTACCCAAGGGTAACAGAAATAACGAGAAAGGCAAGATGAGCCCTTGGTTCACCCAAAGGTGTAGAGGTCAAAATCAAGTGTGCTAAAGAATGGAAGATGTATAGAAGACAAAGAACCCAGGAGAATATGGAGAGCAGTCGTAGAGCCAGAAATGAATACGCACAGGTAAGAAGGGAGGCCCAACGACAATACAAAAATGACGTAGCAGCGAAAGCCAAATCTGACCCGAAGCTGTTGTACTGCCACATCAGGAGGAAAACAACAGTCAAGGACCAGGTAATCAGGCTGAAGAAGGAAGGAGGAGAGATAACAAGAAATGACTGTGAAGTATGTGAGGAGCTCAACATTAGATTCAAAGTGTGTTCAGAGAGGAGACAGAAGGGACTCCAGGAAGACGGAGAGGTGAGGTACACCATCAAGTGTTGGACACAATACATACAACCGAGGAAGAAGTGAAGAGGCTGCTAAGCGAGTTAGATGCCTCTAAGGCGCTGGGGCCGCATAATATCTCTCCGTGGGTCCTGAAAGAGGGATAAGAGGCGCTGTGTGTACCACTAATAACAATCTTCTACACATCTTTCAAAACAGGGCGACTAACCGAGATATGGAAGACAACAAATGTAGTCCCAATTTTTAAAAAAGGAGACACACGAAGCATTAAACTAAAGACCAGTGTCAGTGATATGCACCGTATGCAAAGTCATGGAGAAGATCATCAGAAGAGTGGTGGAGCACCTAGAAAGAAATGAGCTTATCAATGACAACCAGTACGGTTTCAGGGACGGGAAATCCTGTCACAAACCTACTGGAGTTCTATGACAGCGTGACAGCAGTAAGACAAGAGAGAGGGGGTGAGTAGATTGCGTTTTCTTGGACTGTAAGAAGGCGTTTGACACAGTTCCACATGAGAGATTAATACAAAAGCTGGAGGACCAGGTAGGGATCGCAGGGAAGGCACTGCAGGGGATCAGGGAATACTTGTCGGGAAGACAGCAGCCACCCATTGTACGTGACAAGGTGTCAGAGTGGGCGCCTGTGACGAGCGGGGTTCCAAAGGGGTCAGTCCTAGGACCGGCACTGTTTCTAATGTGTGAACGAAATGACGGATGGAATAGACTCAGAAGTGTCCCTGTTTGCAGATAGTGAAGTTGATGAGAAGAATTCAATCGGACGAGGATCAGGCAGAACTACAAAGGGATCTGGACAGGATGCAGGCCTCGTCCAGAGACTGGCTACTGGAGTTCAATCCCACCAACTGCGAAGTCATGAAAAATGGGGAAGGATAAAGAAGACAGCAGACGGAGTACAGTCAAGAGGGCCAGAGACTACAAACCTCACGGAAAAGGATCTTGGGGTGAGAATAACGCCGGGCACATCTCCTGAGGCGCGCATCAATCAAATAACTGCTGAAGCATACGGGCGCCTAGCGAACGTAAGAATAGCATTCCGACATCTCAATAAGGAATCGTTCAGGACCCTCTACACAGTGAGCGTTAGGCCTATATTAGAGTACGCAGCACCAATTTGGAACCCACACCTAGCCAAGCAAATAAGAAAATTAGAGAAAGTGCAAAGGTTTGCAACAAGACTAGTCCCGGAGCCAAGGGGGCATGTCGTACGAGGAGAGAGGTTAAGGGAAATCGACCTGACGACACTGGAGGACAGGAGAGATAGGGGGGATATGGTAACATATAAAGTACCGAGAGGAATCGACAGGGTGGATAGATGTTCCAGAGATGGGACACAGAAACAAGGGGCCACAGTTGGAAGTTGAAGACTTGGATGAATCACAGAGATGTTAGGAAGTATTTCTTCAGTCAGAGTTGTCTGGAAGTGAAATAGTCTGGGATGTGATATAGTGGAGGCACAATCCATACATAGCTTTAAGAAGAGGTATGACAAAGCTCATGGAGCAGGAAGAGTGAATTAATATCGACCAGTTAAGAGGCGGAACCAGGAGCTATGAATCGACCCCTGTAACCATATATACGTGAGTACATATACGTGAGTACACACACACATATACATACATATTACTCGTATATATCCTTCAAAATACTTTTACTTAGACTTGTGCATTAATTTCGCAGAGAAACTGTCACAGTTACTTAGAGAATCTAGTGCATTTACTAAGACACTAGTATAGTTACTTAGAAAGTTTTGCAGATATTTTATACTAGAGATAAGTTGCACATTTACTTAAAAATACTATTACGTTGTTACTGCGACACGCTGGTATTGTGTTGCGCTGTAACATTTACACGTTGTTACTTTGAAACACATACAACATCACTTTGGAACATAAGTACAGTGCTACTCTTAGTGGTGCACTGGTATTTTAAGATACTGGTACAGTGTTACATAGACACTAGTATATTGTTACTTAGACTCCTTTAGGGTAGAGTTTGATATAGACTAAGAAAAAATAGACGACGTAGCTTACAGTTGCCGTAAAACGTTTGCTTTTGATTGTTATTTAGTGTGACTTAGGATACATCTAAACTTGGATTTAAATAATGTACTGGAGAGAGTACTGAAGAGAAAAAAAACATTTATTTGGGTAATGTTCTGCTAAATCTCCAACAGAGCGAAATGTCGTGCCAATAAATGTTTGTGCTTCAAAATGTGTGTGTTCTTGAATACATGTAAATTCGCTTAAGTTGTTGCACAAACAAGACATGTGCAACACCTGTAACGTCTGTTTCGAATTAATAAAAGGTACTGGTTGGAGAAAAGTCTTCAAAATAGTTACCTCGGGTATTGCATGTGCATAATTAAGCATCAACTTGTCGGTATTGTATGTCATTAATATGAGGAAATTTATTGGAGTAAGTCATATTGGCAGGTCAGTGATGACTGCGGTGGTATTCTGCCCAGAGTTTGAGCTTTACAGTCAGGTAGGCTAATATTTGTAAATATTACTTGGGATTTGCAAGTCTGGCACAAACTGACTGGTTGAGCGGTATCGGGGCTGAGGTGAGGACACGGCAGCAACGGCTTACCCGGATTCGGTAATCTGACTCTACTTATTTTGTTGCCTCGTTCGTATTATATACTTCTGACGGTATTTCTTATAAGTTAGAAGAATGTCTTTTGTATTACAAAAAAAAAATACATTTGCTGCACACACACAGAATGAGTGAACCGAGTAATAACGATATAATACTGTAGAAGGTTAAGCTTTTCAATGATAATCCTATCCAGTGGGAAGTTCATTAATCGTAATTGGAGTTATGCTTTTAGTTTTAACAATTAGACTTTGCTCTACCGTACTCTCAGAGCATAGTGATTGCTATATCCTAAAATCATCTCATGCCATACCATTAATGTAAAAAAAAATCTCATGTATGGTAAGACTGTCAAGTAGGATTATTGTTTCTCAAGATTATAACAGAACTCGTTGTCAGCACGCATTACAAACGCCACTCTTGTACTCTCTTAATTCAGCTTATAATTACAAGGGAGTGCGTCGAGTCATAAGATGTAAACACAGGAAGAACTGCAAGGCAAGAGGACATATATGTATATGCATGAACTTAACCTACCCTTCATTCCTTCTTTTATTCCTTGTCTCACTCCATATAGCAGTAATACACACAACACTCCTTGTTTCCCTCCAAGCAACAAGAACACACGCAACACCCTCCTTCCCTCCCTTCATGTAGCCAGACTACATGTATCCTCTCTCCCAGCAACAGGAGCACACAACACCTTCCTTCCCTCCCTCCCATGCAGCAGTATTACACACAATACTCTCCTTCCTCCCTTGCATCAAGAAGACGCAAAACAACATCGCAGTTCCTTCTCCATGAAGCAGTAACATAATCGTATATAATGCTCTTTCCCTCCCTCCTTGCAAGAATAACACGCACATCAACCCTCTCCCTCCAAGCACCAGTAGCATACAAAGTACTCTCCTTCTCTCCCTCCCTCCTTGCAACAAGAACACACACAGAGCAACACCCTCCTTCCCTCCGTCAGAATGTGGAGTGTGTGTGGTAACTGATTCTCCTCTAGAGACAGTCCGCCTAACCTAACATTCAGTCCCACCACACTGTCAAGAGTCCGCTGAAGGATCATCAGGAGACGTGTTAGTTACCATTTGGTCCTAGGCACATGTCGATTAGACACTAGACCTGGTGTGTGTGTGTCGTGCCGAATAGGTTAAACTTGTGATTTTGGCTTAAATAGCAACGCCCTTCTTACCGTATAAGGCAAGCGAAAATTTGTGTATGCAGTAATTTCGCAAAAATCATTCTGAACCAAAAAAAGAAATTATATCTCATTGTGTTTATTATTAAATTATTGTAAACTTATCAAAAATGTATTTAGATGGATTAGGCTAAATTAAATTGCGCTTGTTATAAGGTTATGTAAGTTTTCTAAGGTTCTTTAGGTAGAAAATTATTAATTATTACATTAACTTAAATGAAAAAATACATTTCATGCAAATTGACCAATTTTACCTATTCGACACACACACACACACACACACACACACACACACACACACACACACACACACATATATACATATATATACACACACTATATATATTATTTATTTATTTATTTATTTATTTAGCAATAACAACACTGCACTAGCCAAGGACTCGAACTCATGCTGCTTTGGCCTGCCTCATGGTGGGCGAAAACACATTACGCCCTAATCCACATGGGTTCGAGTCCTTGGCTAGTGCAGTGTTGTTATTGATCAATATCACTCGTTCGTGGTCACAATAATATAAAATGCTGCTCGTTGAACTAGTATACCAAACAGGGACTAGAATGAAATTAGCCTAGAGTCATCCACACCATCGTGTGTCCTTGGGTAGGGAGTACAACATCCAGTTCCGCTGGATGCCCTACTTGTAAGGATCGTATGGTCCCGTGGATTAGGGTGTCATGCGTTTTCGCTCACCATGAGGCAGGCCAAAGCAGGATGGGTTCGAGTCCTTGGCTAGTGCTATGTTGTTACTGATCAATACCACTCGTTCGTGGTCACAGTAATACATTATATATATAATGTTGCAGTTTAAAAACTGTAGTGTAAAGCACCCTTCTGGCAAGACAGTGATGGAGTGAATGATGGTGAAAGTTTTTCTTTTTCGGGCCACCCTGCCTTGGTGGGAATCGGCCAGTGTGATGATAATAATAATAATAATAATAAAAATAAATATATATATATATATATATATATATATATATATATATATATATATATATATATATATATATATATATATATATGCGTGTTGAAAGAGGCGACTAAAATGCCGGAATCAAGGGGCTAATAACACCTTCACCTGTATAAATTACTCGGCTTAAAAGAAAGACTTTCATTTTTCTTTTTAGGTCACCCTGCCCCGGTGGGATACGACCGGTGTGTTGACAAAAAATATACAATGAAATATTTGTTCGATGTATTTTGGCTGTTAATTCAATCTTATTTTTGCTATAAAAAATTTGACGAGATAGGGTCTACCTTAAGTTTACCTGGAGGGTACTTTTGTGGTCAGTGGCCTGGTCTGATGTCTAACAAAAGTTAGACATTAGACAATCCTGTTCAAGACACAAGTAAAGGAAACATTAATTAAGTTTTCTCAGCTGATAATATCGTGTACTATGTCTCTTATCTACTCTCCCTTCTCCTTCTCTTCCTTTTCTCCTCCTCCTCTTCTCCCTCTTCCCCTGTTTAAGACCTCCTGCCATCCTGGACACCATTAAAGTTTGCACAAAGTCGTGTTAAAACGATCATAAATGTCAGCAGGTGACAATGGCTCGTAAATTGCTCAGGTGAACTACAGCACACGCAGGTACACTCAGGGACGCTCTGGTACCCTCAGGAGCACTCAGGTGCTGTACAGCACACGCAGGTACACTCAGGGACGCTCTGGTACACTCTGGTACCCTCAGCACTCAGGTGCTGTACAGCACACGCAGGTACACTCAGGGACGCTCTGGTACACTCTGGTACCCTCAGGAGCACTCAGGTGCTGTACAGTACACGCAGGTACACTCAGGGACGCTCTGGTACACTCTGGTACCCTCAGGAGCACTCAGGTGCTGTACAGTACACGCAGGTACACTCAGGGGCGCTCTGGTACACTCTGGTACCCTCAGGAGCACTCAGGTGCTGTGCAGTACACGCAGGCACACTTGGCTGTACTCAGATGTGCTCAGGTACACTACCACACATATAGTTGCACTCAGATGCGCTCATGCACACTTATGTGCCCTCAGGTGTACTCAGGTACTCGAAGGTTATTTCAGTTATACTCAAGTACACGTAAGCATTCTCATGCATACTTGAGTACTTTCAGGTGAACTGAAGTGCACTCAGGCACTAGCAGGCACTCTCGGATATACTCTGGTACATGCAGGTAATCTCTTCCATGCTCGAGTACTCTCAAGTGCACCACAACGCACCCAGATGCACTCACAAACATTCAGATACACTAAAGACCCCACAGCGCACTCATGTTCTAGGTGCGCTACAGCAGTGTGCAACAGACTCGTGTTCCCATGAATGCTGTACTGCACTTTAACAGGAATGTTGGTGAACTAGGGTACTACTGACTTCCCCATGAGTAGTCTTGATTCATTCATCAAGTTACTCAAAAGCACTTCCAAGTGGTACAAATGCACTCAGAAACACTTATCTACTTCTAGGTACATCGTTCCCCCAAACTTTTATACACTTTACGTAGATCATATTAAAAATAACATACACTAGTCTACATAAAAGTGGTTCACGAAAAAATGGGCCAAAAGCACCCATATACATTTAAGTTTCACTATGCCCTGATACTCGTATATAAACTAAGGGCAATCAGATACTCATATTCTTACATAAGAACATAAGAACATAAGAATGTAGGAACACTGCAGAAGGCCTACTGGCCCATACGAGGCAGGTCCTTACACTAATGCACTACACGCAGCTACACCCACGAATTTACCCTGGAGGTTACCTGGAGGTTATTCCGGGGATCAACGCCCCCGCGGCCCGGTCCATGACCAGGCCTCCCGATGGATCAGGGCCTCATCAACTAGGCTGTTACTGCTGGCCGCACGCAGTCCAACGTACGAGCCACAGCCCGGCTGATCCGGCACTGACTTTAGGTATCTGTCCAGCTCTCTCTTGAAGGCAGCCAGGGGTTTATTGGCAATTCCCCTAATGCTTGATGGGAAGCTGTTGAACAGTCTTGGGCCCCGGACACTTATTGTGTTTTCCCTTAATGTACCAATGGCGCCCCTACTTTTTATTGGGGGCATTTTGCATCGCTTGCCCAGTCTTTTACTTTCGTAGGGAGTGATTTGTGTGTGCAGATTTGGGACCATTCCTGTTAAGCGCCTTTCATAAAGACCATATTTCAACTTTTAAAAGTTCAGTGTAAATCTTATTCTATCATCTTTGTGCCCATTACTTTGGTTGACTGGTAGACTGGAGACAACATGGTCTGTGATTTGATATTTACTGAAACCAGCCCAAACAACTTGCCGCTTGCGCTTAAAAAAAATGGCAATAATGAAAATGTTCCTACCACTAATTGTCATGCAGGTATGCATCTTGTATACATGTGTGCCTCTCGTGAGTGGTTGGTATACCCAGTCATCTGATGATAATGCATAACACAACACACACACCTTTACTAATATTAGCCAAAGTGGTTAGCTTACGCCCTCTCTCCTCACCCCCTACCCCTCCTTCATATTCTATCTTTTTCTAATCTTCTTCCTTCCCCAATTTATCTGATTATACTATTATAGATGCAAAGATTTGTTTGTTATACGAATCGGCTACACCCATGTGGGTCATTCAGTGCAAGTAGAAGAGGCTTTCCTGATGATCTTCTGTTGCAGAGGTTTCCCTGAAGCTCATCTATTGTAGAAGTTTTCGCAGCGTCCCTCTATTGTAAAGCTTTCGCCGACGATCTGCTGTAGAAGTTTCTGCGGCAACCATCTGTTGTAGAGGCTTCCGTAACGACCACATGTATCAGACTTCCGTTACGATCATTGGTTGTAGAGATTTCGATGAAACTTCTCCCGTGGCAAAGCTGATTCTTTAAGTGACAGTGATAGTGAATGAAACACTTGTGCAACACAAGGCTATATTTTAAAAAGAGAGAAATTTCGCCCATCAAGAGGCTTCATCAATCTAATAGATGAATGAAAAAAGAATCAATATAAGGAAACTAGAAACATGGGAAGTAATGGTCAGGTTTGACGTGTCGTGGGGTAGTACCGCCACTCCGGAAACTGAATATAGACAGAGGCTGCAGATCTCTCTCTCGAGGAGACAAACCTAGAAACGAGCAATAGTGCCGAGCACATCGGTTGAGGCTCGCATCAACTGAGTAATCTCTGCAGCGAACGCTTGTCTGGGGAATCGAAAACTATCATTCAAGAATCCCGACAAAAAGTAGTCATGATGAAAATGGTATAAAATACCAATTTGATAATTAAGACACATGTGCAACAGTTGGGTATCGTTATTGTTGAAACGTTTATCCTACACAGTAGACTTCTTCAGTCAAAATACAGAGGTATAATACTCCATTCTCACGCAGCAGTTTCTTATTGTTCCAGATCATGGAGCTGAACTCTTCTCCAGGCTGAGGGACTAACCACCAGGGATGATGTCTCATTAGTACTGTGTACTTGTGTAGTATACTTAGTTAAGTTCGTTACTTTATAAAGACGCTCCCTGGTTAGCTATGACGGCACGAGTCCCGCTCATTTGAACCGCCTGCCTCAGGCCTCTGGCTCAGTCCTACATGGTGGGCAGAGTAGACTGGACAGGCAGGCCCTGGGTTGCCCTCAACTCACATTAATTATACCCTTCCAGACATTCAGTGAGTGTATTTCTTACTCCAAAATCTCCTCTGAACCCCACACGACAGATGGACTGATTACATCATCTTCATTTGACTACTACACCTGCTGCCTCTGTATTTGACTGAAGAAGCCTACTGTGTATGCGAAACGTTTCAAAAATAGATACCCAAATGTTGTACATGTGTCTTAGTCATCAAAAAAAATCTTTTACAATGTCAGGCAAATCGTGGAGTATGAAGCATCGGCATAGTTTCAAGGGCCCACGGGGCAAGAAGGGAGTAAATCCGGCAAGCATCAAGTTAAAAGGCAAGATCAAGAGATGAGACCACTGCAACTACAATAAGTTGAATACAAATAGGCGAGTACAAGGACCATGTCTCGGGTGAGCCAGTCCAGGCGGAAAGATACAGTCGAGATTGCTGGTGTCAACTCGTCTCCTAGTATCTCGAAGACAAATTGAGGGCTGGAGTCATGTCCTTTGGGTGCACCTAATAATCCTGATAGTGGCTGAACGGGTCCAGGTCGGAGGTGCTACGCAGGGGACTGCCTATCTATTGTCTATCGCAACCGAGAACCATAAAACTAGTGTCTCCCGGCGTTAAAATCGTCGGCTGGATTAATTTGTCTACCCCACAAGACACGTTTATGAGCCTCCAGTGAGGAGAGCAAGACAATCATGGAATCTTTTAGCTGTGTTCTGGTCGTGGGATCCCAGTGTTCTTCTCGCCAGGCTAGAAGTAATGTACAAGACGGGAGATAAAACACGAACACGGGAACAGAATTCCCATAACTGCATGACATCAATGGTCGTATAATCCAAGAATGGACCCCGCTACTGCTGATGGGGAAGCTATTGTCAACATGCAGATTCCTACACAATACTGCCATTACACTCCCCTTCATGACCAACACACCACACCTCAACACCACCACCCTACAATATCACCACACCACACCTTAACATCTCCACCCTTCCATATTACAACACATCAACACAACCACCCGTAGGTTTTCGAAATATCGTTCTTAATGCAATCACTTGGCTCAGATTTGGTGTCATTCTGGTCATATCCCAGAAGACTCGACATAACAGATTTTTATATGATCAGCAAAGTCGGTCATACTAACAAATTCACTCTTAAACTGAAAAACGAAGGCACTATCTCTTATTGTTCTATTCATGTCACCAGACACCCTTTCTTTCGGAATCTACAGAAAACCCACAAATAAACATGACCTTACTCATTTCTACTCTCACCACGACACTCGTACCATAGCTTTATTTCGTTAGGGCAGTTAGCAACTTCAATCTTGAATTCTTAGAAAAATTCCAGTACATCACTTGTGCCTTTACTCATTTACACAAGATTGTAAATGCAGCGCTACGAATATACTCAACTCTATCAATAAAACTACCACTTTAGAATATTTTTTTTAATATACTTGCAAAACTGGCCAACAACAACACACAGGCTCTCTCAAGAAGCATTATCCGTGTAGTTGCCATGACCACCTCTTCCATCACAGACCTCACCTGGAAGAAAAATCTGTATGACAAATCCAGCAGTGAAGCGGTAGTTTACACTAAGCCATGCAGAGGGTGCAACAAGACATACGTAGGAGAAACGAGGAATATTTACCAGAAGAATCAGAGAGCCATCTCGTGCACTGGAACGAAGTATAATTAATCCACAGAGAATCAACCATTGGTAGGCAACACTGTACTGACGCAAACTTAATTTCTACTACCATCATCATATAACAGAGCTGGTAAATATATATTTACTACTCTAGCACATGATACTACGCCACGCTAATTCCATGCTGCCACATGAAACGACTATAAAATAACCTGGCCTTCACCTAATTATCACAACTGACATGCTTTCTCCACTGTATATACACCTATTTCTCAATCTCTTTCGTCATTTGGAGTGACCAAGGTCCCACGACCGAAGCGCATCCAATAAAGATGTCCTGCGTGAATGCACTGGTTTCCTTTCATCCACAGTGTCGGTATCATTATTCTTTGTACCTACGATCACCCTCCATTAACAACCACCACACATACAACTCATCGTAACTACCAGCATTTTAATTCAGGAATCTTAATTAAGTTAAGAGACCTGATCGATGTAAATGTTAGTAAGTAAAACATCCTTCTTAATATACGCCACATATATTGCATGACGCACAGCACATGTATATGCGTGGCCATGACAACACTGAGAGCTGCTGTCCCAGTGCACATGACAGTGAATGTGTAATATTTTGTTCAAGACTTTCACAGCTTTTCTAAATGTTAAGGTCGCCACAGTCACACATTCCGTCCCTCATGCAGTGTTAACAATGTTAAGGAGATCACTTACACAGACGGAAAAAGACACACAGGGAGACAGACAGACAGACAGACACAGACAGAGAGAGAGAGACAGAGACAGAGAGAGAGAGAGAGACAGAGAGAGAGACAGAGAGAGAGACAGAGAGAGAGACAGAGAGAGAGACAGAGAGAGAGACAGAGAGAGACAGAGAGAGACAGAGAGACAGAGAGAGAGACAGAGAGAGAGACAGAGAGAGAGACAGAGAGAGAGACAGAGAGAGACAGAGAGACAGAGAGACAGAGACAGAGAGACAGACAGACACACACACACACACACAGACACACACACACACACACAGACACACACACACACAGACACACACACACAGACACACACACAGACACACACACACAGACACACACACACAGACACACACACACACAGACACACACACACACAGACACACACACACACAGACACACACACACACAGACACACACAGACACAGACACACACAGACACACACAGACACAGACACACACAGACACAGACACACACACAGACAGACACACACAGACACACACAGACAGACACACAGACAGACACACAGACAGACACACACAGACAGACACACACAGACAGACACACACAGACAGACACACACAGACAGACACACACAGACAGACACACACAGACAGACACACACAGACAGACACACACAGACAGACACACACAGACAGACACACACAGACAGACACACACACACAGACACACAGACACACACAGACACACACAGACACACACAGACACACACAGACACACACAGACACACACAGACACACACAGACACACACAGACACACACAGACACACACAGACACACACAGACACACACAGACACACACAGACACACACAGACACACACAGACACACACAGACACACACAGACACACACAGACACACACACACACACACACACACACACACACACACACACACACACACTGTGTGTGTATTTTATATTTATATATAATATATATATATATATATATATATATATATATATATATATATATATATATAATGTCGTGCCGAATATGTAGAACTGGGCAATTAACAAGAACTCGTTTAAAATAAGCCCTTTCTAAAATTTTCTCTTATACGTTTAAAGATATATTTTTTTCATTAATGTTAATGTAAAAAATTTTAATTTTGCTCCAGAAGAATCTTAGAAAACTTACCTGACCTTATTTATTTTACTTATTTTAGCCTAACCCAACTAAATATATTTTGGATTTGTTTACAATAATTTAATACTAAACAGTGAAATATATTTTTTTCGTTAGGTTCAGAATGATTTTGGCGAAATTATTGCATACACAGATTCTCGCTTCTCCTATATGGCAAGATGAGCGTTGCTATTTAAGCCAAGATCGCAAGTTCTGCCTATTCGGCACGACAAATTATATTATATATATATATATATATATATATATATATATATATATATATATATATATATATATATATATATATATATATATAATATAATCCTACTGGCCCATGCGAGGAAGGTCCAAGTCTCCTTCCGGCTTAAGCCAATGCCTTAACCTAGTCAGATCCTGTCACATTCACTTAAGGAGCACAAGCTACTCAGGTCAAACTCACGCCCACCCACACCCACTCATGTACTTATCTAACCTGTCTTTAAAACAACACGTTTGTAGATGAATGGTTCAGAAAACCCACAAGTTGATAAATTAGACACATGTGCAACACTTGGGTATCTTTATTGAGAAAACGTTTCGTCACACAGTGGCTTCATCAGTCCATACACAGGAGAATCGTGAAGAACAGGAGGAGTTTGAGGTAATCAGTCCCTCAACCTTGGGTCGATGTAATCAGTCCATCAATCTGGAAAAGAATACAGCATATGTGCGAAGAAGTGGCTTATATACTGTAGGCAGAAGATGAGGTGCAGCAGTCGTAGGTGGTAGCACATTTGTTCTATGTGGAAGTAGGTCGTGCCCAAGTGTTAGGCTAGTGAAAAATTCCCAAATATTAAGATCCCAAGAAGTTGCAGTGTCAGTAAGGATTGTATGGACTGATGAAGCCAATGTGTCGCGAAACCTTTCCTCATTAAAGATACCCAAGTGTTGCACATGTCTAATTTATCAAAACTGCACAACGCCTTAGCCTCTATGACGGTACTCGGGAGTTTGTTCCACTCATCTACAACTCTATTACCAAATCAGTGCTTTCCTATACACTTCCTGAATCTGAATTTTTCCAGCTTAAAGCCAATGCTGCGAGTCCTGTCTAGGCTAAATATTTTTAGCACGCTATTTACATCCCTTTTATTCATTCCAGTTTTCCATTTATACACCTTAGTCATATCCCCCCTAGTTCTATGCCTGTCTAGAGTGCAGATTCAGGGTCCTCAGCCTATCCTCATAGGGAAGATTTCTGATATATGGGATCAACTTTGTCATCCTCCTTTGTACGTTTTCCAGTGCATTTATATCCATTCCGTAATACGGTGACCAGAACTGTGCAGCATAATCTAAATGAGGCCTAACCAAGGATATATAGAGCTGAAGAACAACCTGAGGACTTCTATTATTATTTATACTTCTTAATATGAAGCCAAGGATTCTGTTAGCTTTATTGTCCTACGAAGAAAGGTTAAGAGAAATTGGCCTGACGACACTAGAGGACAGGAGGGTTAGGGAGACATAATAACGACATAAAAATACTGCGTGGAATAGACAAGGTGAGCATACAGTATATTCCAGAGAGGGGATACAGAAAGAAGGGGTCGCACTTGGAAGTTGAAGACTCACATGAGTCAAAGGGATGTTAGAAAGTATTTCTTCAGTCATAGAATAGTCAAGAAGTGGAGTAGTCTAGCAAGTGAGGTAGTGAAGGCAGGAACCATACATAGCTTTAAGACGAGGTATGATAAAGCCCATGGAGCAGGGAGACCGAAGACTTAGTAGCGTTCAGTGAAGAGGCGGGGCCAGGAGCTGAGTCTCGACTCCTATAACCACAATTAGGCGAGTACAGTTACGTGAATTTGGCGGGTACAAACACACACACATACCTACACACACCTACATCTACACCTACATCTACACACACACCTACACACACACCTACACACACACCTACACACACACCTACACACACACCTACACACACACCTACACACACACCTACACACACACCTACACACACACCTACACACACACACCTACACACACGCCTACACACACACACACACACCTACACACACACCTACACACACACCTACACACACACACACACCTACACACACACACACCTACACACACACACACACCTACACACACACACACCTACACACACACCTACACACACACACCTACACACACACACCTACACACACACACACCTACACACACACACACCTACACACACACACACCTACACACACACACACCTACACACACACACACCTACACACACACACACCTACACACACACACACCTACACACACACACACCTACACACACACACACCTACACACACACACACCTACACACACACACACCTACACACACACACACCTACACACACACACACACCTACACACACACACACACCTACACACACACACACCTACACACACACACACCTACACACACACACACACACACCTACACACACACACACACCTACACACACACACACACCTACACACACACACACCTACACACACACACACCTACACACACACACCTACACACACACACACACACCTACACACACACACACCTACACACACACATCTACACACCTACACACACCTACACACCTACACACACACACACACACACACCTACACACACACACACACACCTACACACACACACACACACCTACACACACACACACACACCTACACACACACACACACACACACACACACACACACACTCGTGGAGGAGTCACGCGGTTTGAGCTCGTGTTTTGGTGGTAATTTCTGACTGTGCCATAAGGAATAGTGTGGGATATAGGCGTGTGCACTCATAAGAGTGCATATAATCACTTAAGCCCCGAGAAAAGGAAATACAAGTGATCACAGAAAAGAAAACAAAGGAAATATTGGCTAAGTGTTTAGTGAGGGCGATTGGAAGGGTGAACGGTTGTGTCAGGCCTAAATAGTGTTGCCATAATAACGCAGTGGGGTATTTTGAAGAATAAGTGCGACTCAAGACCAGGGAGATAAGATATATGTATAGATGTGTCAGTATATACAGTGAGTGAGTGAAAAAATTAGAAGAGCTAGAGACTATAGTGCATACAGGAAATTAGTGGAAAAATTACCGAGAAGCATCAAACTTCTTCAACTTCTGGGACAGGACAGACCTGCAACGTTACTCCACTGCCAGCCGAGAGTAATATTCACCTAGTTTGAATTGCATGGGGTCAATAGTACCTGTCTCTAGCTGGAATTGGGGGTCACTCTCCTCGAGCTATCAGAATTAGAATAAGCAGCATTTACTGGCATTTAATAGAATTTAGAGGTAGCAGCATATAGGCGAAGCCTAGTGTATTTATTTTTGAACGTAATTTTAAATGCATGAGACAGTACAGTGGGAACCAAAAGATCAGGTACATATACAATACATATGTAGTACATACGTGGGAAATAAGGACTGTTTACATAAACATATGCACACACACTAGGTAAGGACAGCTCTGCTGTTAGGCACTTGAATAGCTGTAGTGCGTGCGCGCGCGCACACACACACACATACATAGACACACACACACACATATACAGGATTTTACACCTTCTTGTGAAGTGACCCTATAACCCTTCCTTTACCCCCCATCTCTCTCCCTCTCCTCTCTCTTCCTCTCTCTCTCTTCCTCTCTCTCTCTCTCTCTCTCTCTCTCTCTCTCTCTCTCTCTCTCTCTCTCTCTCTCTCTCCCCCTTTATCTCTTCCTCTCTTTCACTCTTCCTCTCTCTCTTCCTCTCTTGCTCTCTCTTCCTCTTCTTTTATCTCTCTCTCTCTCTTCCCTTGTCACTCCCCCCTCTCTCTTACCTTTTCCCTATCTCTCACTCTCTCCCCCTTTTTCTTTTTCTCTTTCTCTCTTTCACTAAAAAAAAAAATGGTTGGGACTTTCAGGGATCAGATGACAATGGTACTGGTAGGGAGTAATGGATGGAGGAACAGTGGAAAAGGATAGAGCAAGAATGGGAGAGAAAATTAGGAGAGCTTTCTGAAAAAATGGAGAAAGAGCTCTCTGTGAAATGGGAAAAGAGGTTGGAGAAGGAGACGAAGAATTGGGAGGCACAAGTCGAAACTGCAGTAGCCAGGGTGAAGGTCCTATAATTTGAGGTAAACAGGCTGAAGCAAGTATCAGGGGCAGTGGCCAGAGAAGACACAACATACGAAGATGAGAGGCTGAACAGGAAGGAAGGAGATATGAATTATGCTAAGGTCATATCAGCCTGCAAAGAAGGGCCAGGGAGTGGAAGGGAAGAGCAGATGGGTGCAGATGGAGAGGGAGATAGGTCGAAAGCTGAGGCATAACCAAGCTACCAAGAGCCACTGGAAAAATCAAGGGAGAAAATGACCACATACAGACAGGAACCAGAGTCAGAGGGAGAGGCAATGGGAGAAGGAAAGGGCAAAATCAGTGATTATCCATGGGCTTCAGGAGAGAGAGGAAAGGACACACACTGAAAGACGGCAGGAAGAAAGAAAGGAGATAGAGAAAATCATCACGGAAATAGGGGGAGAAGACATGGATGAGATTGTAAATTTTCAGAGAATAGGGGGGTATGTGAAGGGGAGAAACCGACCGATCAAGCTGATTCTCAGGCCAGAAACAGTGCGGAACAGGATCCTCCAAGAGAAACCATGGTTGAAAAGCTCGGGAGAGTACAAGAAGGTGTTCCTAGACAGAGACAGAACACAAACAGAGAGACAGCAGCTGAGGGAGAGGACAAAAAAGCGAAAGGAGACAAGGATGGAACCAGCAGAGGTCAGTCAGAGCAGAACAGAGCAGCAAGGGCAAGCACACACACAACTATCCTCAGAACCCCACAACCTATCACACCATCCCAACACACAATACAATCCATACCCACAGCTTCCACCCAACCCCCAACCATAGAATCCCACAGTATGCTACCAGGTCTCCCACCCCCACAGGCCCCCCAAACCACAGTGTTGGAAAGGAAACTGAAGGTATGGTACACAAACGCTGATGGAATAACAAACAAGTGGGAGGAGTGGCACGTAAGAGTCAGAGGCATCACCAGACATCATAGCGATCACAGAAACCAAGCTTACAGGTATGATAACAGATGCCATCTTTCCAGCGGGATACCAGATCCTGAGAAAAGACAGAAGGAACAGGGAGGGTGGAGGAGTGGCATTACTGATCAAACACCGATGGAATTTTGATGAGCTGGAGAGAGGAGACAGTGGAGAAGAAAGTGATTACATAGCGGGAATGCTTCACTCTGGTGGTCCCAAGGTGATAATTGCAGTGATGTATAACCCACCACAGAACAGCAGGAGGCCAAGGCAAGAGTATGACGAGAGCAATAGAGCGATGGTTGACACACTGGCTGCAGTGGCGAGAAGAGCTCATGCATGCAGGGCAAAGCTCCTGATAATGGGCGACTTTAACCACAAGGAGATCGAATGGGAGAACTTGGAGCCACATGGGGGCCAAGATACATGGAGAGCTAAGATGATGGAGGTGGTACTGGAAAACTTCATGTACCATCACGTAAGGGACACTACAAGAGAGAGAGGAGAGGATGAACCAGCAAGACTGGACTTAGTATTCACCTTGAGTAGTGCAGATATTGAGGACATCACATATGAAAGACCCCTTGGGGCCAGCGATCATGTGGTTTTGAGCTTCGAATACACAGTAGAGCTACAAGTGGAGGGGGAAGCAGGAAGGCCAGGACAAATGAAACCAAACTACAGGAAAGGGGACTACACAGGAATGAGGAACTTCCTGAATGAGGTTCAGTAGGACAAAGAACTGGCAGGGAAGCCAGTTAATGAGATGATGGAAAATGTAGCAACAATGTGCAAGGAGGCTGAGGAGAGGTTTGTACCCAAGGGTAACAGGAATAATGGAAAAGCCAGGATGAGCCCATGGTTCACCCAAAGATGCAAGGAGGCAAAAACCAAGTGTGCTAGAGAATGGAAAAAATATAGAAGGCAAAGGACCCAGGAGAATAAGGAGAGCAGTCGTAGAGCCAGAAACGAATATGCACAGATAAGAAGGGAGGCCCAACGTCAATATGAAAACGACATAGCAGCAAAAGCCAAAGCTGACCCAAAGCTGTTATACAGCCACATCAGGAAGAAAACAACCGTCAAGGACCAGGTAATCAGGCTAAGGAAGGAAGGAGGAGAGACAACAAGAAATGACCGTGAAGTATGTGAGGAACTCAACAAGAGATTCAAAGAAGTGTTCACAGAGGAGACAGAAGGGGCTCCAGAAAGACGGAGAGGTGGGGTACACCACCATGTGCTGGACACAGTACAAACAACCGAGGAAGAAGTGAAGAGGCTTCTGAGTGAGCTAGATACCTCAAAGGCAATGGGGCCAGATAACATCTCTCCATGGGTCCTGAGAGAGGGAGCAGAGGCGCTATGTGTACCCCTAACAACAATATTCAGTACATCTATCGAAACAGGGAGATTGCCTGAGGCATGGAAGACAGCAAATGTGGTCCCAATCTTTAAAAAAGGAGACAGACATGAAGCACTAAACTACAGGCCAGTGTCATGGAAAAGATTGTCAGGAGAAGAATGGTGGAACATCTAGAAAGGAATGATCTCATCACCAGCAGCCAACATGGTTTCAGAGACGGGAAATCGTGTGTCACAAACCTACTGGAGTTCTATGACATGGTGACAGCAGTAAGACAAGAGAGAGAGGGGTGGGTGGATTGCATTTTCTTGGACTGCAAGAAGGCGTTTGACACAGTACCACACAAGAGATTAGTGCAAAAACTGGAGGACCAAGCAGGGATAACAGGGAAGGCACTGCAATGGATCAGGGAATACTTGTCAGGAAGACAGCAGCGAGTAATGGTACGTGGCGAGGTGTCAGAATGGGCACCTGTGACCAGCGGGGTCCCACAGGGGTCAGTCCTAGGACCAGTGCTGTTTCTGGTATTTGTGAACGACATGACGGAAGGAATAAACTCCGAGGTGTCCCTGTTTGCAGATGACGTGAAGTTGATGAGAAGAGTTCATTCGATCAAAGACCAGGCAGAAATACAAAGGGATCTGGACAGGCTGCAGACCTGGTCCAACAACTGGCTCCTGGAGTTCAATCCCACCAAGTGCAAAGTCATGAGGATTGGGGAAGGGCAAAGAAGACCGCAGACGGAGTACAGTCTAGGGGGCCAGAGACTACAAACATCACTCAAGGAAAAAGATCTTGGGGTGAGTATAACACCAGGCACATCTGAAGCGCACATCAACCAAATAACTGCCGCAGCATATGGGCGCCTGGCAAACCTCAGAACAGCATTCCGACATCTTAATAAGGAATCGTTCAGGACCCTGTACACCGTGTACGTTAGGCCCATATTGGAGTATGTGGCACCAGTTTGGAACCCACACCTAGCCAAGCACGTAAAGAAACTAGAGAAAGTGCAAAGGTTTGCAACAAGACTAGTCCCAGAGCTAAGAGGCATGTCCTACGAGGAGAGGTTAAGGGAAATCAACCTGACGACACTGGAGGACAGGAGAGATAGGGGGGACATGATAACGACTTACAAAATGCTGAGAGGAATTGACAAGGTGGACAAAGACAGGATGTTCCAGAGACTGAACTCAGCAACACGGGGACACAGTTGGAAGCTGAAGACACAGATGAATCAAAGGGAGGTTAGGAAGTATTTCTTCAGCCACAGAGTAGTCAGGAAGTGGAATAGTTTGGGAAGCGATGTAGTGGAGGCAGGATCCATACATAGCTTTAAGCAGAGGTACGATAAAGCTCATGGTTCAGGGAGAGTGACCTAGTAGCGACCAGTGAAGAGGCGGGGCCAGGAGCTTGGACTCGACCCCTGCAACCTCAACTAGGTGAGTACAACTAGGTGAGCACACCTACACACACACACACACCTACACACACACACCTACACACACACACCTACACACACACACACACACACACACACACACACACACACACACACACACACCTACACATACACACTCACACACGCCTACATACACACACACACACACACACCTACATACACACACACACACACACACACACGCCTACATACACACATACACACTACATACACACACACCTACATACACACACACACACACCTACATACATTCACACACCTACATACATACATACACACACACACGTACCTACATACATACACACACCTACCTACATACATACACACACCTACCTACATACATACACACACCTACCTACATACATACACCTACATACACACACACACACACACACCTATATACACTCACACACACCTATATACACTCACACACACACCTACACACACACACGCCTACATACACACACACACACACACACACACACACACACACACCTACATACACACACACACACACACGCCTACATACACACTACATACACACACACCTACATACACACACACACCTACATACATTCACACACCTACATACATACATACACACCTACCTACATACACACACCTACATACACACACACACACACACACACCTATATACACTCACACACACGCACCTACATACACACACACACACCTATATACACTCACACACACACCTACATACACACACACACACTTAAGAACTAGCTTCCAATCTTTGTTTACAGTGGCGAACACATAGTAATTATGCTTTTTATGAGGGGCGAGGGTAGTGATTACCTTTTTCATAATGCAACATTGAGAAGGTTTTTATATTAAGTGTGTACGTTTTATAATGTTCGTCAGTGTATTGTGTGCTTTTGTTTTAGCAATGAGTATTTGTGCGTACTCGTCTATTTGTACTCACTTATTTGTTCGTGAAGAGGCCGAGTGGTCATGGCCACCGTATTTGTCTTTTTCTGCGTGCGTGCGTGCGTGCGTGCGTGCGTGTGTGTGTGGGGGGGGGATAAGTATGAGTAAGGGTGTGTGTATGTATGTATGTTGCTGTATGTAAAAGACCTTAACATTCTTAAGAAAGGACTCAAGGAGTTTAAGCTCTTATTTTATTGATTTGTTGCATATTGTGAAACACTAGACTTGGTCTCCCTCTGGTAACGTTATATTGGTGAGGAGCAAATTAATGATTGATACGTCAATATAATATAAATTGACCAGCAGGTGAGGTTTTGTATGGTCTTTCCTGTTTCGTGTAAGAAGGGAGCCTAGTAGTTAAACAGCCAATAGGAGGGTGTGATTCCAACGCTCCACCCTGAGAGAGGGCGTTTCTGGTCATTCACTGTGTGTGTGTGTGTGTGTGTGTGTGTGTGTGTGTGTGTGTGTGTATATATATATATATATATATATATATATAATGTATATAATGTATATGTATTTTATTTATCTCGTGTGTGTGTGTGTGTGTGTGTGTGTGTGTGTGTGTGTGCGCGTGTGCGGGCGCGCCGAATAGGTAAAACTGGTCAATTAGCAAGAACTCGTTTAAAATTTAAGTCCTTTCTGAAATCTCTTATTCGTTTAAAGACACATTTTTTTCATTTATGTTAATGTAAAAATTAATAATTTATACCAAAAGAACCTTAGAAAACTTACCTATCCTTATTTTAACAAGCGCAATTTAATTTAGTCTAATCCAATTAAATATATTTTAGATAAATTTACAATAATTTAATACGAACAGAGTATGTTTTTTTTCGTTAGGTTCAGAATGATTTTTGCGAAATTATTGCATACATAAATTTTCGCTTGCCTTATTCGGCAAGAAGAGTGTTGCTATTTAATCCAAAATCCTAAATTTTGCGATTTTATTGAGCGCCATCTCTGCAAGATGGCGCTCAATAAGTTCCTGAGCAGCCGGACTGTGGCGTCTCAGTGTGAGCTGACAGCACTAACAATACTACTGATAACGTCATCGAGGAGGCCTAATCAGAGACCTGACCGCAGTGACGATAATCCCTAGAGTCTAGGAATTATTCATTTGAGTTACCGTCTAGTACCTAGAGGGTAACTCAAAAGAATGAACTCAAATGAAAATGTAGCAAAAGAAATCGAGAGGGGGTTAAAATAAAAAGTCATTATTTTATTTCTTAAACAGCAGGTGCTGCAGCTGTCGTTGCCATTTTTTTTTTAATTTGTGTCGCGAGACAGCCCGCTACCTTTTTTATTTAAACATGTGGAAGAAAGCTAATGTATGAGGAAAAGTAGTATGGTCTTCATAACTGGTAATAAGTCTTCTGGGGACTGTAGTGCATTTTACCTCATGTAACGCTACATCACCGTGAATTATTTAGCGCAATGAATGATGTAGGACTGATCCTGAGTGCACGTACGTGAGTAAATCTACAGCAGGTACTATTGAGCCACAGGTGAACACTGGTGAGCGTACCTGTGGCAGACACAAACGATGCCGACCTAACATAAATAACTGGGAATACAGGCCAAGCGTCACTAGAAACACCTGCGGGTCTTCTCTATAAACTGATCAGCATCGCGTGGTATGTAAATATGCTACGCAGCAGATTTCCTGAATAATAATTCTGGGCGTTAACATATGGTATGCATGGAAATAATGATGACTGTTGTCGTGAACATTGTAAAAAAGAATATATAGACACGAGGAATCCAGTGTGCGCATGTTCAATATAAATAAAAATAATCCTTGTAGGGGAAGTGTTACATGTATTCAGTCCCCCTCCCCCCCCTTTCACCTTGGCGACACCTGCAGTCTGGCGACACCTGCAGTCTGGCGACACCTGCAGTCTGGCGACACCTGCAGTCTGGTGACCTCTGCAGTTTATCAACACCTGCAATACATTCAGTCTGGCAACACTTACAGACTAGCAACACAGATTGGCAACATTTTCACTTTGGCAACGTCTGTAGTCTATACACACATCCGAGTTCAAAACTTCTGTATTCTTGTAACAATTGTAATTTGACAATAGCCGCACTATTACAACTTGGGAAACAATCGCACTCTGGCAATACCTGCAGTCTCCGGACATAGCAGGAATAATGAAATATATCTAAACTCTCAGACATTTCTGTTTCATTGAAGTTTCATCACCATACACTTCAGTTTTAACCTATATTATCTAGACCCTTTACTACTTTGCCATTTGAATTTCTGTTTAAATTATGATTATTTTTATGTTCATAGGGAGTAGTTTAATCTGGAAGAGCCATAGAACGCATGAGAATACAATCAGGTTCGATTCGAGGAAGGGATGAGTGGATTCTCTTTCTTACGTCAAGGGGCCTTTCCTCTCTCCTTCCTTTAAAGGTATAAAAATATGAAAGAAGATTTACTGAAAATGAAGAATGAGATGATGCATGTCAATGTCTTCCAGTAGCGGCAGAGACAGAGCTGATATTACTTAAGGAGTAAATCCACGATTACCGTTCTCATCCGTCATTCTTACAAAGGATAATTATTCTTCACTGGTTGAAGTTCTTCGGGGCGACAAAAGTGAGGACAAAGACACGTGTAATAGAACAAGGCTTTCATGTGAAAACGTTTTGCTCTGTGAAGAAATTCTTTACTTCATAACTTGAAAAATCTCTCAGAGAGAAATGTTTCCCAATGAACATTCGTTCTGTTTTCACTTGTTTTTGTCTATATCTCCCACAGCTCAGGCAGAACTAGTGCCAACGTGGTTTCTTATTCAGGAGCCAAGATGATTAATAAGCTTCAGGAGTCCATCTGGGGCGCTGGGTGGAAAGGAAGGGGTCCAGTGGACTTGAGTAAAGTCTAGCAGTCGCCAGTGTTTTGATGAAAAAAAAAAATACAACAGCTCTAATACATGAACGGGATTAGAAAATAGTTTAGTATTGTTCACGTTCATTCATTTTAAACTTTGTGCATAACGTTTAGCTACCATGAATCAAGACTTAATTGACACCATCTTGTATTCCACTGATCATACCATATTCTCAGCACATTTCGTTATGCTGGACATTGGACTTCATGTTCCAATCTGCGCTATTGAGTTTAAACTTTCTCCAGACGACTCAAAATTAAATTTAGCATTCTGTGATAAGATGTGATGAAACTGCTCTCTCATTTCGAACCGTAATGCCAGGTTTTTCTCAAGGGTCACAAACCAAGCTTGCGGATGGACCGTCCTCTCTTTTTGCAGACAATTTATAACGCTGTGGATACGAAGGCACTTTGTATATTGTAATGAAGAAATAACACAGGAGCATAGAAAGCTTGTATTATGACAACTTTTTCCTCTCTTGAGCTTTATTTTGATAAAGGAACACTGTCACACTTAAGGTTTACTCTGCATTCGAGCCTATTCTTTGGGGGTTGTGTTTAGAAATTGTGCCACTGTACATTGTAACGTACGTTAACTTTATTTTAATTATTTTTCTTGTGAGAGGCTTACGACTCTCCTGAGTATAGTCGTAAGATCATTAACTGAGAATGGCTGCACTTTTCTAAGAATCCGACAAGAACGCTGATGACTTGTTTAGACCGCTTCTCTGTATTAGTTTTTCTCTCGCAAGACTATTAGCCACAAGATGGCTATAAGGTGCCCATTAAACTAGCCAGAAAGGTCAAGATAAAACATTTCACCGGGCCATCAGGCCCGGTGGCCTGGTGGCTAAAACTCCCGCTTCACACACGGAGAGCCTGGGTTCGATTCCCGGCGGGTGGAAACATTTCGACACGTTTCCTTACACCTGTTGTTCTGTTTACCTAGCAGCAAATAGGTACTTGGGTGTTAGTCGACTGGTGTGGGTCGCATTCTGGGGGGACAAGATTGAGGACCCCAATGGAAATAAGTTAGATAGTCCTCGATGACGCACTGACTTCCTTGGGTTATCCTGGGTGGCTAACCCTCCCGGGATTAAAAATCCGAACGAAATCTTATCTTATCTTATTTTCAAGAGTCTTAAATTATTTGTGAACGACTGTGGGTAGTGGTGAGGAGGATGACCACGTGCATTTTCTTAGCCATCAGCATTTCAACCACGGACTACATTCTGTAACACAGACCAACACGGACCCCTAAGTCAATGTCAGTATTTTACTGTGACTCAAGACCTCTGGCAAAACGATTGTGACAAAAAAAGTGAACGTCAGGATTTTACTATCATGCTGCCTCGGTCTTTTCAGTGATTCTTCATTTTCTGCTGCAGCATCAAAACATAGATTCAGTTTTATTCATTATCGCATTTATTGGTGTTAATGTATGTTATCGTTGGTTAAATTTGGTCAGCTGAAGCTAGCCTAAGGTAACCTAAATTGCGTTTGTAGAGAAACTGGCTTAAGAACATAAAGTGAAAAAAAAAATGAAGGCGTTTGGAGGACAAGTTGGACAGGAAAAGCTGGGAAAACATGGCTCACTTTGCGATCATTTGCGTCGTGGGAAGTGTGACGAACAGCACCGCTTGTCTCACGCTAACAACAGCGGCCGGTAAAAAACCGACTCTTTTTGGATTGTACATCTCACTAACACAGTTTATTGAGCACTGCCGCTTTTGCAACCTCCAAACACAAGGCGTGAATCAACGCCATTTCTCTCCGGGTTTTTTTTTTTTTTTTTTTTTTTTTTATACTTCGTTCTCGGCGCAATTTAGGGTTTTCCAAGATATATGCGTTGAAAAATATTATCGTTAAATTGTCTAGGAGTCAGATAACTGTCACTTGTGAAAAGTAATGGCTATTTTTTTCTCATCTACAAACACTGAAAATACTTTTCGCTGTTTTCTAAGTTGCATCGGAGTCAAAATTAGATATTTTTCTCAGATTATAACTCAAATTCTTTGATCAAAAATAGCACCTTGGTAGACAAAACGTAAAGATATTTTTGCATATATTTGTACGCTGGAGAGTTGACCCTGTATCTGTCAAGTTGAATTTACAAAGATATACCTATGGAGGTGGAGCTCCAACGCTTGGCTCCGGACTCCTTCACTTGAATCAATCGGCGTAATTATTTCCTAACGCTTATGGGTGTACTGTATCTCCTGAATCCTCGTACAGAGTTTGTGTCAACACCGTCTTCGTCTGGTTCATTCCATTAACCCACTACAAAATGAATGAGAATCTCACTCTAACGTGATAGAAATAAATTGAGTAAGTAGTATTAGTAATCTCCCGGCGGCCTTGCAATGGCAAGTCCGCGATTATACCAATTTAACCATTAAGTGGCTTCAACTGTTGCTTAACCTGTTTTTATATAGAGATCTCGACATGACAGGAACATCGTGGAAGCATCATCTAGCCAACTGTCCATCACTCCTGTTCATTAAATGACCATATCTTTATATTGTGATGGTAACAAATGCGTCAGGTTTACTTTGAAAATAGCCATTAACCTTGCAAATGCAAGTCCACTGTAAAATTGCTTGTAAAAGTCCCTGTGGTTCTTCTGTGTGTTCAGTTTTTATTTATGCTCTCTTGCTCTGCACTCCTCCATGTCAGTCAGATCTTCTTTTTGTCAGAGCTGAGTACCAGCAACACCAGGTACAGCTTAATGCACAGTATCCTCGCAGCTCCATGTCACTGATAAAATATAAAGTCAAGTATTAGAATAAGTCACAATGTACGGCTTAGGACATTTACTGGGAAGACATTTCATCCACCAGGCACGAAACGTCGTCTTAATAAATACTATAACCTGCATTTGAAGATGGACTGATGGTAGACTAAATGTCATCTCAATAAATGCCATGGAGTTCACATTTTATCTTTGTTACTTACTCGTGGTGTCTGTTCCTTAGTTGCAGGATCAGATCAGTCTCTCACCTATCTGTATATATGATTCAGAGACCAAGTTGTGCATGACAGCTTGTGCTACAAAATCTATTATCTTTCGTGAGAGAAGTGGTCTACAGCGTCTTGAGTGACACGTACATAACTGAAAGATTACGAATCATCTATTGTGATCATATCATGTTGTCTCCCTTTTTCATTCCATCTTCTAGTGATTCATGTTTTGGTCGGTTTATTTCAACTTTTGATCCTTAATTTAGATACCAGCCTTGTCGCGAATCTTTCAACCATCGTAAGTTTATTTTTTTGATACCATGAAATTTGCTGTACTTTATTAGTTCATTTCAAAGCCCACGAGAAAGAAGAATCGTCTGAAGTCCCAGTATAATTAGGTATGGGCTTCACGCAGGCTCTCAGTATTCGAAGACTGCTCGGCCATATGCTGTATAATGTATGCAGTGTCCTGAACCTTTCTTTGTCTAGAATTCTGAAAGCCATTTTTATGTTTGGTGTTTGTGTGTGTTTGTGTGTGTGTGTCACTCCGCCTAGACCAGTCATAAACTGACAGAAGGAAAACACAGACATTAAGCTAATGGCTCATGAATCATGCTTTCCACCCTTCCCAACTCTCCCTCCTCAGTTCCCTACATCCCTCTCTTACCTCCCTCCCTCTCCCACCATCCCCTATCCACCCCTCTCCCCTCCTCTCCCTCCACCCCTCCAAGGGTCGGTCGACCATTGAGAATGACATCAGCAGCAACAGCTACTACGTTTCTCTTACAACTACCATAATTATGTATTTTGAAGCACAGCCAAACCCATTGTCAAGCAGTAAAACCAGAATTATCTTGCCCTGGAAAATTACACACCTCCTCGGGACTCAGTATGACCTGGGAAATAAATATTCTTTTAGGTAAAATATATGACGTTCTTACTCTTTTTTTCCTCAAGAAATGGCCACTTGGTCGTAACGGAGCCATGAGGACGTGATTTATGGGGCGAATTTATAGTCTATATTTTACAACAAATCAATATTATTATGTCTTGAGACACTCCCTTTCTCTCCTCCCCTCCCCCGACCACGTTCTCCCTCCATCCCTCCCTCTCTCCCTCTCTTCCTCCCTTCTCTTCTCCGCCAGTATTGCCTCTTATTTTCTCTTTTCTCTCATTCCCTTACCAATCTAATCCCTTTCTTTATGTACAAAATTTTGTAATATATAATTGTGTGTGCGTGTGTGCACGCGTGTTTTGATTCATTTGATGACTGAGAGCGTGAACACACAAGTACACATGCGAACGCAAACAGAAACAATGCTGTCATACCACGCTAGTGCGTGATGAGTCCGGGAGCACGAGTGCGTTCGCGTGTGATTGCGCGATCTCTGAATGTGACGAGTTGAGGGAGTGTACAAGTGTTTGAATGCGTGAACGAGTGTGTCTGTGTATGTCACCGTCTATATGTAATTACGAGAATAGCGCTCGCTCTGTTCGTGGTGTTCAGTCATCGGTGTCCCGTCTGCAACATTCAGTTTGTCACATAGATTACAAAATTTCCTGTAGCTGGTGAAGGGCTCCTGATCTAAGAAACTTTCCCGTGGATCACTCCTGATCCACGGGAAAGTGTTTCCCCACGCGGGTCTAGTTTGATGATAACCCGCCGTTGAAACTTTTGGTCATCTGACCGAAGCCTTCCGCTGGCATGCCGGTCCACCCCTTTAAAAATTATGGTTATAGTTATAAAAATTTTTCAAGGCGCTGTATGACCGCCTCTCCAGGGAATTAACGATTCCCGAGAAAACAATTACAATTATAATAATAATAATACTCTCCTATCTTCACTTTATCTGTAAATACATATTTTTCAATGTTCTTTAAACTCCACTTTTCCTGTAGTTTGTGTTTGATCGATATTATTTTCTTTCCTCTCAGCCTGTACTCTGGCCTTCTCTCTCTCCCTTCCAAATTTGCTGGCGAAACTGCTGAGATGACGAATGTAAAGCCTTCTCAGCTCGTATAAATACTTCAGTTGCTGGGAACGATTAATATCACTAGAAATGTATTCATTAGAATGCAGGTGATGAAGATGTATCATAATCTACACCTGGAAGGTACTGGATGAATTGGTACCAATTCTGCACACCGAAATTACTGCTTATGAACACAAGATGATTTATAGACGGTTCAGGATACTTTCAATGAAAAACACAAGTACACTGAAAGAGAACTTAAGTGTTAAGGGACCGCGACTCATCATCGTCCTGGTTACCTGGAGGTTATTCCGGGGATCAACGCCCCCGCGGCCCGGTCCATGACCAGGCCTCCCGATGGATCAGGGCCTGATCAACTAGGCTGTTACTGCTGGCCGCACGCAGTCCAACGTACGAGCCACAGCCCGGCTGATCCGGCACTGACTTTAGGTATCTGTCCAGCTCTCTCTTGAAGGCAGCCAGGGGTTTATTGGCAATTCCCCTAATGCTTGATGGGAGGTTGTTGAACAGTCTTGGGCCTCGGACACTTATGGTGTTTTCCCTTAGTGTACCAATGGCGCCCCTACATGCATAAGGGGGATCACTAACAGTGGTTTAGAAAGACACGTAAGCAAACACTATAACATATTTATTAGAAAACGTTTCGGTCCTAGGACCTTGATCACTTCTAACATACAGAGGTAGAAAGACATTATATATATGCGGAGAGTGAGGTGTGACGCACGTGACCTGAGGAATGTCATAAGAACATAAGAATGAAGGAACACTGTAGAAGGCCTACTGGTCCATGCGAGGCAGGTCCTTATCAAAACAACCTCTGCCTATGATGAGGACGGGTAGACGATGAAATCATGTGACTCCTGTGTTCTTGGGTTGGTGCTGCTTAAGTATCATGTATGCCAATGTTTTTGAAATTTTGTAGTTTCCAGTGTTGCGTTCTATAGTGTCGGTGACGGCGATTAGTGAGGCTTCTAGGCACCGTCGGCGTCTGAGGTCTGGTTCGGTGAGAACGAGTTGTGCCTCATTCCAGTTCATCAAATGCCCCGTGGAGTCTCTGTGGAGGACATATGCGTACCTTACATCGTCTCTGTTAGAGGCATTTCGATGTTCATTCAGGCGGACTGCAAGATCTCTGCCTGTCTCGCCTACATATTTCTTGGGACAGAACCCACAGGGGATAGTGTAGACGCCTGCTGTAGAAGTTAGAGGTGTGGGGCTGCGTTTCGTAGTGAGGTCTTTGATAGAGGATGTGTTTATGGTGGAAACGTTGATGTTACTCATAGCAAGTGCCCTGCGAGTATTCGTGGCAACATCGCCACATGGGAGTACTATGAACTGTTTTGGGGGCTGTTCCATGGGCGTTTTGTTGAAGATAGCTTGTGCCTTTAGTCTGCAATCTCGGATGAAGAAAGATGGGAACTGAAGACGTGTAAAGGCTTGTGTTATGTAAGTGCATTCTTCTAGAAAACAAGGGCTGGAGATGCGAAGAGCTCTCAAGAAGAAGCCAATGAGGACTCCTCTCTTAGTGCGGGTGTCTTGGTGTGAATAAAAGTGTATAAGATCGTCCTCGTTGGTAGGTTTTCTATACACTTTGAAGAGAAGTTTGTCACTGTCGGGAGATCTGCACAGTAGAACGTCGAGGAAAGGAAGTTTGCCATCATTTTCGAGTTCAAGTGTAAACTTTATTGATGGTTCAACTGCATTGATCTTGTTGAGAAGGGCCTGGATATTGAGACGTCTCGGATAGAAAACCAATATATCATCAACGTATCTTAGCCAGGTAACGGTGTTGGGAATGAGGGTGCTGAATTTCTCTGTCTCCAGGTTTTCCATGAAGAGGTTGGCAAGCACAGCACTGAGCGGGCTGCCCATTGCCATCCCAAAGCATTGTTTGTAACAGTTGTCCTGATACTTGAAGAAGTTGAAATTAACAAAAAGTTCCACTAGATTGATGAAATCTAGAAGAGGTAAAGGGAGGTCGTGGTTTTCAGTGAGCCTCTGTCTCAGAATGTTGATTGCAGCGTCAGTAGGAACGTTGGTAAAGAGGGCTGTGACATCGAAGGAAGCCATGCTTTTGTTTTTGACATTCAGGTTGGAAATTCGGGAGAGAAGGTCACCTGAGTGTTTGAGGTGGGCTTGACTGATGGTGCCCAGAAGCGCTGAAAGGTATTTGGCAAGGTGGCCGGCTAGTCTGTGTGGTGCACTCCCTATGCCCGAAGTGATAGGCCGTAGTGGGATGCCAGGTTTGTGTGTCTTAAGAAGGCCATACAGGCGTGCTGGTTTCGGTTGACCTGGTAAAAGTTTAAGTAGTTTCTTGCCTTGTTCTGATTTTCGTAAGATGCTACGAGCCTTTTTAAGGAAAGTCTGGGTACTTTGAAATAGCACTGATTCCGATACAGGCTGGTATGTGTTGGCATCGTTGAGAAGATTTAAGACTTTATTGTTGTAGTCGACAGTGTTGAGTAACACCACACCACCTCCTTTGTCAGCGGTTGTAATGACGATATCATCGTTGTTGGCCAAGTTCCTGAGTGCTTGGATGTATCTTCTGGGAATGACCGGTCTTGAAGGCTCAGTAGCTGCAGCAGTGATAATTCCTTGAACAAAGCCTCCCAGTAGGAGGCCTCATTACTGCCGCTCAGATTCGTGCTTCACTTCCTACTCCTGACAGAAGGACTGCAGAATATATACTCAGCCAAGTTACCACTGCCAACATCCAACAAAAATTGAAGCTATCACGAAAACTACAAGACCTGTGCTCCCACAGCAAATGGAGCGAAATGGGACGACCAGAAATCATAAATAACTTATCTTCCTATACACTAACCGTCACCGAGACAGAAGCCCTCAGCTTAGGGCTCAAGTTTACTACTGGCATCAACAAGAAACATAATCTGGTGGATATGGTAACCAAGAACCAACCTTTTGGAGACTCCGAGTTTCAAAAGGGCTTTGTTCAAGGAATTATTACTGCTGCAGCTACTGAGCCTTCAAGACCGGTCATTCCCAGAAGATACATCCAAGCACTCAGGAACTTGGCCAACAACGATGATATCGTCATTACAACCGCTGACAAAGGTGGTGTGGTGTTACTCAACACTGTCGACTACAACAATAAAGTCTTAAATCTTCTCAACGATGCCAACACATACCAGCCTGTATCGGAATCAGTGCTATTTCAAAGTACCCAGACTTTCCTTAAAAAGGCTCGTAGCATCTTACGAAAATCAGAACAAGGCAAGAAACTACTTAAACTTTTACCAGGTCAACCGAAACCAGCACGCCTGTATGGCCTTCTTAAGACACACAAACCTGGCATCCCACTACGGCCTATCACTTCGGGCATAGGGAGTGCACCACACAGACTAGCCGGCCACCTTGCCAAATACCTTTCAGCGCTTCTGGGCACCATCAGTCAAGCCCACCTCAAACACTCAGGTGACCTTCTCTCCCGAATTTCCAACCTGAATGTCAAAAACAAAAGCATGGCTTCCGTCGATGTCACAGCCCTCTTTACCAACTTTCCTACTGACGCTGCAATCAACATTCTGAGACAGAGGCTCACTGAAAACCACGACCTCCCTTTACCTCTTCTAGATTTCATCAATCTAGTGGAACTTTGTGTTAATTTCAACTTCAAGTATCAGGACAACTGTTACAAACAATGCTTTGGGATGGCAATGGGCAGCCCGCTCAGTGCTGTGCTTGCCAACCTCTTCATGGAAAACCTGGAAACAGAGAAATTCAGCACCCTCATTCCCAACACCGTTACCTGGCTAAGATACGTTGATGATATATTGGTTTTCTATCCAAGACGTCTCAATATCCAGGCCCTTCTCAACAAGATCAATGCAGTTGAACCATCAATAAAGTTTACACTTGAACTCGAAAATGATGGCAAACTTCCTTTCCTCGACGTTCTACTGTGCAGATCTCCCGACAGTGACAAACTTCTCTTCAAAGTGTATAGAAAACCTACCAACGAGGACGATCTTATACACTTTTATTCACACCAAGACACCCGCACTAAGAGAGGAGTCCTCATTGGCTTCTTCTTGAGAGCTCTTCGCATCTCCAGCCCTTGTTTTCTAGAAGAAGAATGCACTTACATAACACAAGCCTTTACACGTCTTCAGTTCCCATCTTTCTTCATCCGAGATTGCAGACTAAAGGCACAAGCTATCCTCAACAAACCGCCCATGGAACAGCCCCCAAAACAGTTCATAGTACTCCCATGTGGCGATGTTGCCACGAATACTCGCAGGGCACTTGCTATGAGTAACATCAACGTTTCCACCATAAACACATCCTCTGTCAAAGACCTCACTACGAAACGCAGCCCCACACCTCTAACTTCTACAGCAGGCGTCTACACTATCCCCTGTGGGTTCTGTCCCAAGAAATATGTAGGCGAGACAGGCAGAGATCTTGCAGTCCGCCTGAATGAACATCGAAATGCCTCTAACAGAGACGATGTAAGGTACGCATGTGTCCTCCACAGAGACTCCACGGGGCATTTGATGAACTGGAATGAGGCACAACTCGTTCTCACCGAACCAGACCTCAGACGCCGACGGTGCCTAGAAGCCTCACTAATCGCCGTCACCGACACTATAGAACGCAACACTGGAAACTACAAAATTTCAAAAACATTGGCATACATGATACTTAAGCAGCACCAACCCAAGAACACAGGAGTCACATGATTTCATCGTCTACCCGTCCTCATCATAGGCAGACGTTGTTTTGATAAGGACCTGCCTCGCATGGGCCAGTAGGCCTTCTACAGTGTTCCTTCATTCTTATGTTCTTATGACATTCCTCAGGTCACGTGCGTCACACCTCACTCTCCGCCTATATATAATGTCTTTCTACCTCTGTATGTTAGAAGTGATCAAGGTCCTAGGACCGAAACGTTTTCTAATAAATATGTTAGTGTTTGCTTACGTGTCTTTCTAAACCAACTTGTCGGTATTTATTACCAAGGTTTATACCATCACTAACAGTCCCTTGGCTGTCTTCAAGAGGGAACTCGACAGATTAAAACAAAATAGTTCCTGATCAACTTGGTTGTGGAGCATACGTTGGTCTACTATGGACGGGCACTAAGCCAGTAGACTTTCTGTATGGGCCAGTAGGCCTTCTGCAGTGTTCCTCCTTGTGTACAGGCCAACCCCTCAGCCCTGCTCTGAGACCGGGCTGAGGGGCGTTGACCTGCTGAAGCGACTCCAGGTAAACTTCAGGTAGGTTGAACTGCAGTAGTCAGTGCAGCTGGTCTAAGTAGTTCTTCCTAACACCCCCTTGTGATTTTATATCTCTCATAAACTATGTATCATTGGCGAACAGCGATAAACAGGATACAGTCTCCTCTGGCAGGTCACTGACATGTATTAATTGCAACTCTTCTGGTACTTATCCACAGGGAAAGCCATTCATTACACTTCCTCATCCCCGAAACATCAGAACTTGCCATTAACTCTGTTTTCTGTTTGTTACTTATTCCTTTACTAACGGTGGCACTGTACCTTGTATCCTTGCTGCTTTTATTAGTGTGTTAGTCTCTGCTGGGGCCGCATAGTGTTAATTTTTTTCTTGGAATCCAAGAAAATGCACTCAACACATCCTCGTCTTTCTTGTTCCATCTCCGTTATTGTGACGGAACTCTAAGCAGCCGCCTGGTTGTCGTTGTGAATGTGCACGCCGTCGTTCTTAGCAATGTTTGTGTGTTTGTCTGTGTTCGTGTCCCTGTGAGCTTGTCGACGAGCCCGTATGCGTGTCCGTGCGCGCATGTCGGTGTGTCCGTGTGCATGTCCGTGTGTGCGTGGCGAACGTGACTCATCCATCAAGGAGGTGTCGGTATTACTGCCATAAAAACCCGCGGCAGCGTCCACTGTGATTAATGACCCTTCCTTCTTATTGATCTCGGCGCCGCCCTTCTGCTGCGTCGGCTGTGTTATTGTGGTGGTGGTGTGTGTGTGTGTGTGTGTGTGTGTGTGTGTGTGTGTGTGTGTGTGTGTGTGTGTGTGTGTGTGTGTGTGTGTGTGTGTGTGTATGTATGTATGTATGTATGTATGTCTCTCTCTCTCTCTCTCTCTCTCTCTCTCTCTCTCTCTCTCTCTCTCATACATACACGGGTGACCCCGTGGCCTGGCCGGCAAAGCTCTCGCTTTACATACGGAGGGTCCGGGATCGATTCCCGGCGGAGTTAAAACATTTCGACGTGCTTCCTTACACCTATTGTCTTGTTCACCTAGCAGCAAGTAGGTACCTGAGTGTTAGTCGACTGGTGTGGGTCACATCCTGGGGGACAAGATTGAGGACCCCAGCGGAAATAAGACAAGACAGTCCTCGATGACGCACTGCCTTTTTTGGGCTATCCTGGGTGGCTAACCCTCCTGGGTTAAAAATCCGAACGAAATCTCACACATATACTCAAATATATCAAAGTAAGGCGTAATTCACGACCCATATATGAGTATGCAGCACCACAACTGGTCAAACACTTTCATGAAATTAGAGAAAGCAAAGGTTGACAACAAGACTAGTCCAGGAGCTGAGGGGATTATCCTGCAATGGAAGGTAAAATGAACTGAACCTAACGACACTGGAGGACAGAAGTGATAGAGAGGACATGATAACGACATAAAATACTGAGAGAAATTTACAAGGTTAATAGGGACATGATGTTTCAGAGATGGGACACAGCAACAAGGGGTCACAACTGGAAGTAAAAACTCAGACGAGTCACAGGGATGTTAGGAAGTATTACTTCAGTCATAGAGTTGTCAAGAAGTGGAAGAATCTGGAGAGTGATATAGTGAAGACAGGATCTATACATAGCAAATGGAGCAGGGAGAGAGTGGACTTAGTAGCGACCAGGAGCTGTGAATCGACTCGTGCAGCCACAAATAGGTGAGTATACACACAAAATGAACAAGCCAAGTGTATATCGATAAGTGCCTTTGGCAACTAGTAACCCCCCCCCACACACACGTACGCACGCACGTACGTACGTGCACCCGACTGCACACTCGTAAAAAAAATGCAAGAAAAATAACCACAGTGTTTCGGTACCACGATTAGAGTGCAAATATTTAGTGCCTTGAGGTCATTCACTCGCATCATTATCTTCTCTCATGATCGCACTCACATTATTTCCTCTTCCATCTCCATCACCATCATCATCATTCTCATCATCACTGGCCTTGTACCCAGCCTCATCACTTATCATCACATGCAGTGCGCCGCAAATTCATGACTTGGCATGTCAACGATTGCTCATCATCCCGGTGAGAGATGATGAGGCATATTTGAGGACGTAGACACGAGTCTGCAGAACAAGCGTAAAGTGTAAAGACAAAACTCTTTTGGTCAACATTTTACTCAGGATTGAGCTCTGTGAGGTCTGGCCAGAGATATTTGATACAGCTTGTACTGTAGTAGGTTCGCCGGTCTTGCCCCCTCCCGGGTCTTTTCCAGATCCGAAGATTGATACAGCTGATTTAAATGTCCTGTTTTTGCCCTATTGTTCTGGGCTGTATAACCCTTGCGGTTTAGCGCTTATTTTGATTATAATAATTGACCCTGTTGTCTTCCTGTTACCCCGGTCATTATGCACAGCATGTTACTATGATGACAACGTTGCACTCTGTGTACAGTTCTGTCTAGCCATGAATTGATAAAGCTGTATACCTACGTCTGTCCACGAATCTGTCAGTTTCACCCTCTAGTCAAGAATGTCTGTGGCCATCATATTTTCATTGTTACTGCGTTCATTTTCGCGAGCTTTATCCATCGTAGATTTATCAAAGCTGTATTTTCTTTAAGTTAGGCTAGCTTAATTTAGGGTACATGGGAGTACTTGGGAAATACAAACAGTAGAATTTTTTTTTAGAGTAAACACAGAGGCAGACTTTTGAGAACTATCTTCTTTCTGCAGTAAGGATGAGGACGTAACATGGGTAAAAATATACCTTACCATTATGGTAAAATCATATAGAATTTGCAGGAGAAATAGAAGGGGCTGGAATACTACAGTTGCCACTTCTTAATTAGTTCTGTTTATGTTGTGACTACTCTTGTTACTCCACTGCCACTCACAACGCTGTGTGTACCAGTGACTACTACTGCTTCCTACCAGCTCTACTCTGGATAGCGTCGTGAAAAAGAGCGCGCACCACTCCTGTGACTCCTTCTACCACTACTACTATTGTTAACGTGGTTGGCTCGTTATCAACTGATTGCCCTGATGCAGTTGCTGGACTAACATCAGGAATACGTTGATTTCAGTTTAT
Source organism: Cherax quadricarinatus (assembly GCF_038502225.1). NCBI lineage: Eukaryota > Metazoa > Arthropoda > Malacostraca > Decapoda > Parastacidae > Cherax > Cherax quadricarinatus. The sequence continues at coordinate 29,378,993 of NC_091311.1, read as the reverse complement.
CCCAGCGTAGCATCTCGTTGGATCTTGCACTTGCCTAGTGTTTATCCAGCTAGTTCTTAAATGACTGTATTGTCTTCGCGCTTACGGCTTCAGTGGCAAATTTATTCCATTTTACTAAAATTCTGTTCGCAAAAAAAAAAAAAATGCGTTCGTGTTGCATCTTCTTCCTCAGGTTTTCATTCCAATGTCTGATTAAAGGAGTCATTTCGCAATTCAAATAGGTCTTCGTGTGAGTGTCAAAGCTACTCAAAGGCTTGAATGAGATCTAGTAGCCTCCGTTTCCTAAGAAAGATAAGGTTAAGAGGTTTGAGTCTTTCTTCATTTAATTATTTTTTCTTAATAATGGTACAAGCTTGGTTGCTCTTCTTTATAGCCTCTATAATATTGGACCTTACCAAGTGAATGATAGTGTCAATATGGCAACCGATGTTTTGTTCTCAAAGTTCCTAGCTAGGAAGGAGGCCTATCATTTTATTCGCCTTCCTGCTCGCTGATAGGTTTTGTTTGGCACTTTGAGGTCGTTGCTTGATTACTCCAAGGTTCTTTTATTCTGTTGTTTAGGTTACTTTACTGACAAATATTTTGTATTCAAGTTTGAGATTGCTATATTCAAAATACATTGCTATGCACTTGTCAACATTGAAACCCATCTTCCAAATCTCCAAGCAGGGCACTGACCAATCAAGAACACTCTGGGTGCTCAAATCTGCTTTTCATGCTACACTTTTCCCAAGTTTATATCAGCAAATTTTGCTGTCTCGTTATCTTCTTTATGCAGGCAAGAAATTTGTCTCCTCTTATTTCAGTAATATGTTATGGAAATCTAGATATATTACGTCTGCTGGGACTTTTGCATCCCAGTTTTTATTTATGTAATCGAGAAATGGTGGAAGTTAGGCTTTTGTTGCGGAATCTATACAGATTTCTGTTATAAGGATTCCCATAAAAATAACTATAGTGTTCGAAAATATAGTCTCCATTTCTTTACCTAAAATTGATGCTAAACTGATTGGACGGTAATTGAAGGCACAAGTAAATATTGGGGGTAATATTTCGAGTCTTTTGGCACCTTTTCTTCTATTAATTAAATATTACCGTTAGTGGGTAAGTGAATACGTACCTACATTCTTATACAGTACTGTCAGGGTGTTTGGACCAATTGATTTGTCAATATTTTGCATCTCCAAATATTTTAATGTAACAAGGCTGATAATTCCGTTAATGCTTATTTTGTCAGAATAAATTCCTTTGAGTTACTTTTGACGTTTTGTGCAATTCGTTTTGCGTGTCTGATTTTTCTCGTACTTTCTATTGTCTTACCTAGTTGTCATCCTGCGTGGCTGTTTTATACTTTTTACACATTTAGTCTTTTGGTAGGTTATCCATCTCGATATTTATAATTTTTGTTTTGACTCTATGGGAAGACGTCACGACCCCCATGTCTCCCCCCTTCCTCCTCACTGGAGAAAATTCCTCCACATACACCAATATTTACACAGAGTAATGATATCTGGACGCTCTGATGAAGCATTAGCAGATAATTTATTCTCTCTCTCTCTCTCTCTCTCTCTCTCTCTCTCTCTCCCCACCAGCAGCAACAGCAACTCTTACAGCTACCACAATTATATAAAGTAAATTATATAATTATTTACTTTTATATAATTATTTACTTTATATAATTATTTGCCTAATTATATAAGTAAATAATTATATAAAGTAAAACGTTGGCGAGCTGGTCTCCTCCAGCTTGGGTGATTAGTTTAAGTGTCTGGCTACCTGATCAGTTGTGGTAAGGTGTCGGTCGCGTCCTCCCCAGCCCCTCCACGCCCGATATCGTTTACAGCCAAATGAATAACACTGTTGTAATATGCAAGGGTCTGAGGACCGGTTTTATCACCCATTTCGTATCATAATACTCCAAAGAAAAGAATACACACACACACACACACACACACACACACACACACACACACACACACACGAAAAGAAAATAAAAACTTAAGAACAAATGTAATGGTCAAATCCTGAAAATGCTAACCACTTCAAATCCAAAGGAATAATATTTGGGATTATGCAGTAAAGCACGTGAGTTGGACTATCCACTACCTCACCACCACAAACGTGCGCATTGTGACGTGCTATCACTCCCACTTACCGCTGTATTACCTACCTTTATCATCCAGAAATTACGGAAATACGTGTTTCCTAACCCCGAGCTGGAATTTCCAGCTCGCTCGCTCCCTCCTTCTCCCTCGCTCCCTCCCTCCCTCCTTCGCTCCCTCCCTCCCTCCTTCGCTCCCTCCCTCCCTCCTTCGCTCCCTCCCTACCTCATTCGCTCCCTCCTTTCCATCCACTCCTCCTCTCAACTTCGTCATCGTCATCATCATTACCCTTAGTCATCGCTAACCTGTCATTACTGCTGATAGGTCGTTAGATCCATCAGTTATACTACCCACCAGGTTACGTGAGTATTTTCTTGCAGAACGTGGGCTTCCGACGTGACTGTTTCCCTTCGCACAACACACGATAAAAACAATGACTTCAACACACCTAAAACAACAATACTTGAGTCCTTCCATTGTCCTCCCCTCAACGGTCTTGGTGTCACACTGAATATAATGTCAACTTATTGCGACAAGTATTCATCCGCTCCACACAGAGAAACATTGATCAAATAAAACCTCGCTCTGTCTTTTCTTCAAAGTTCTCTGCAGTAGTTCTAGCAACCCATCTCCTCCACCCCCATCCCCCCCCTAATCTGCAAAAAAAAAAAAGAAAAAAAAAAGAAAATAGAAAAGAACACAAGAAAATAGTTGGTCTTTCCGCTTGTTATGACCTGCTCTCGCTTGTGTCTTGCAATTTCGAAGATACGAGCATACAACCACTGTAGTCAGAACACTTGGATGTGTCCTCCAGCATGATAAACTCACGTATGTTCTGATTATACCAATAGCGGAAGTATATCTCATACAGTAATGACGCCAGTCAGCCAACTGTGTACATAGAACGAAAAGAAATTACAAGGCACGGGGAAATTTTGGATGTTTGCTAAAAACCATGATAGTGTGTATATATATAAATCTATATATTCCCCCGAAGACATATCCATACTATCCAGCGCAAGTATATATTTTTGCATCGATAATTTATGCGTTATGGGCCATTAAACACGCTTTCCAGACTGTTACAGCGGCTAAAACATGAGTCAGCGTTTGGCTGGCTGTTTTTTGTCTGTAATTTCTATAATAAGAAGACGGAAACGTATAATGTGCCGAAAATAAAGGTATGTCATTTTCTCTAATGGATATGTAACTTACCTCTTCTTCTACCCCCCCCTCCCCCCCCACTGTCATGCAGGTGAAGCTATTTGGGAATTGTATTAAATCGTTGCTTAAAGTGTGTGTGTGTGCATGCGTGCGAGCGTGCACTTGTGTGTGTGTGTGTGTGTGTGTGTGTGTGCGCGCGCGCGCGCGCGTGTGCGTGTGCGCGCGTGCGCAATAAGATCACAGTAAACAGGTGATATCAGAATATGCAAAACCACTGTGAAAGAATAGTGAAATTCCAAGCGCTTTCGTGACTTCTCACATTATCAAGGAGCTATATTTACTGTGATCTTATTGCATGTATATATATAATATATATATATATATATATTATATATATATATATATATTATTTAAATAATATAGGGAGGTACCACCTCTAGAACTGTCATGGGGACCCTCATCCTCAGAGAAAAGAATATATATATATATATATATATATATATATATATATATATATACCTGGAGGTTATTCCGGGGATCAACGCCCCCGCGGCCCGGTCCATGACCAGGCCTCCCGATGGATCAGGGCATGATCAACTAGGCTGTTACTGCTGGCCGCACGCAGTCCGACGTACGAGCCACAGCCCGGCTGATCCGGCACTGACTTTAGGTATCTGTCCAGCTCTCTCTTGAAGGCAGCCAGGGGTTTATTGGCAATTCCCCTAATGCTTGATGGGAGGCTGTTGAACAGTTTTGGGCCCCGGACACTTATGGTGTTTTCTCTTAGTGTACCAATGGCGCCCCTACTTTTTATTGGCGGCATTTTGCATCGCCTGCCCAGTCTTTTACTTTCGTAGGGAGTGATTTCTGTGTGCAGATTTGGGACCATTCCTTCCAAGATTTTCCAAGTGTAGATTATGATATATCTCTCCCTCCTGCGTTCCAACGAGTACAAGTCAAGTGCTTCCAAGCGTTCCCAGTAGTTAAGGTGCTTGACAGAACTTATACGTGCAGTAAAGGATCTCTGTACACTCTCTAGATACACATATATATATACATACATATATATAGTTAAAAATAAACATGACAGTTAAAAATAAGAGGGTTATTAGATGGAGAGTTAGAGGTATCGGGAAAATGGAGGGAATTTTCTGAGAAACTGTTAAATGTTGATGAAGATAGGGAAGCTGTGATTTCGTGCATTGGCCAGGGAGGTATAATATCTTGTAGGAGTGAGGAAGAGCCAGTTGTGAGTGTGGGGGAGGTGCTTGAGGCTGTGGGTAGAATGAAAAGGGTTGAAAGCGGCTGGGACTGATGAGATAAAAAAAAAAATAACAGCTATTGGGGATAGTTGTCGAATGGTTCGTGCTTTTATTTTATAAATGCATGAAAAGGGGAAGGTACGTAGGGAATGGCAAAGAACATGTGTAATTCTTTTGTATAAAAGGGGGAAAGAAAGTGTAAAAATTTTAAGGGAATAAGCCTGTTGAGTATACCTGGTAAGGTGAAAGGTAGTTATCATTGAAAGAATTAAGAGTAAGATGGAGGAGGCTTTAGGAATGGTTGGGGATGTGTAGACCAAGTGTATACTGATAAGGGTAAGGAGGTTTTCATTGCATTTATGGATTTGGAAAAGGCATATGATAGGGTGGAAGGGGTGCAGTGTGGCAGATGTTGCAATTTGAAATGGAATAGATGGTACATTACAGAAAGTAGCTAAGAGTTTTTACGAGGATAGTTGAGGCTCAGGTTATAGTAAGTTAGAGAGGGAGATTATTTTCCAGCTAAAGCATGCCTTAGACAGGGATGCATGATGTCACCATGGCTGTTCAATATATTTATAGAAGGGGTTGTAAGATAAGTGAATGCTCGGGTGTTGGCAAGAGGCATGGGATTAAAAGATAAAGAATTTAATACAAAGTCGTCAAAGATGCTTCTTGCTGATGACACTGCTTTTGAGAGATTCTGAAGAGAAGTTCCAAAGATTGGTGCACAAGTTTGAGTCGGTACGTAAAAGAAGGAAACTAAAAGTGAACATAGAGCAAGATAATGAGGATAATAAAAAAAATAGGGTAATGGAAGATTGGATATCAGATTGGAGAGATGGAGTATAGAGGAAGTGAATATATTCAGATATTTGGGAGTGGATTTGTCAGGAGATGGGTCTATGAACGACGAGATGAGCCATAGAATTGATGAGAGGATAAAGGTGAGTGGTGCACTGAGGTGTCTGTGGAGACAAAGAACGTTATCCATGGAAGCAAAGAGGGAAATATATGAGAAGGTAGTGGTACCAACTTTCTTATATAGGTGTGACGCATGGGTGGTGAAGGAGTTTGGGGGTTTCTCAAAGTACTATCCAGAGGGCTGGGTAGGGGTTGCTGAGATGGTTCTGAATTAGAGGGTGGAACGTAATAGAATGACTTGGAGGGCATATAAATCTGTAGTAGAAGGAAGGTGGGGTAGGGATTATCCTAGGGAAGGGTGGAGGGAGGGGGGTAAAGGAGGTTTTGTGTATGAGATTTCCCTTACCTCGGTGGGAGACGGCCTTCCGCTCTCAACATTTTATATTACAAAACAACACAGTCTTCTAATTTCTTGACTCCTTGCTCCCCACGGGTTTGGCACGTTTTAGTTAATATTTTAATTATTCCTTCCGTTTTCTCTCAATTCATGTAGCCTTTTGAGCTCAGGCACGAAATTTTCGCTACCTCCAGTTTCCTCCTCCAATTTTTTTTTTTTTTTTTTTTTTTTTTTTTTTTTTTTTTTTTACACAGGGTTTGACAAGGTTAGGTTAAGGATCCCTAGCTTTATTGACAAGCTATTTGCAGGTTAAGGATTCCTAACTTTATTGGCAAGCTAAGAGCTGTTACCTACATCAGCTCATTTGAAAGCATTTTTATTATGAGACATACAAGTAGGGAACAGGATGAAGTTGGAGCCATCTGTGGGCCAGCATTTTCATTTGATCATCTAACGTTATCTCGTTGACATTATGCTGTACGAATGTGTTCCATATGACAATCCCTCTTACTCTTTCAAAATTCGACATCAATTTACTGTGATACATTCACGTTTTAGCATCTTTAAAAACTAATTTCTTGCCACAGACTCAACATTCCTAACACTTTTCATTTCGACATGGATTCATTTTAATAGACCCATCTCTCATCAGATCCGCTCCAAAATATCTAAGTATATTGCCTAATTTCTCATTTCTTCCATTGAGACTTCCAAGGTTTCATTCGCTAGACTTCTTCCTCTCATCATTTTGCACTTCTCTCCACTTACTTTCATCTTCCTCCTTTAGCACAATTTTTTTTTTGTTCCGACTCGTCAGTCTCTACCAACTTCAGTAACTTTGGAATCTCCCCAAAAAAAAAAAGCTATGTATTCAGCCAACAGCAATTCTGACAACTGCAGCTTCATATCAGAATCATTATCTTATTCCCATCTTCAAGAATCCCATCCACAGAAACATTAAATAACCCTAGTGACATCACACATTACTTTTAATTTTAACTGTAAAATGCACCTCTTCTGTCTTATATAACCTTGTCCGAACCTCAATCAACCTTGTACTTATCATTCTTTGTATACTTATTTATTATTTCGTTCCCTTAACATTTATTTCATATTACCAAACCTGTTTCAGCTTAATTCAGTTAAAAGTTTCCTTTCCAATGATTTATCCCTGGCAATTCATACACTGCTATTATACGTCTGTCCAAGAAAATGTCTACAATTTTTGCATTAAGTTCTTTTTCGAAAGATAATTATCTCATTTCTCTCAAAATTCACTAAATTACTTTTAAAATGTGCTAGAATCTCTCTTTTTTTTTCACTCGTCTCACCTCCAGACGCATAAACACTTATTATTATTATTATTATGCACATCTCCAATTCCACTGCTATTCTAAACCTTACAATTCTTGAATTTCAAAATTTGTACCTTTATAAGCTCTTTGTTTTCTTAGATGCATCTGGCTTAATTCCTTTAACTCCTTCCCGTTCAAATTCTTCAATTTTTAACTTTATTTCCCTTTATATCTTTTCTAGCATTATCAGTCACTTTTTTCTTAACATCTGTACAACATCCAAACTACTCAAATTCAGTATTTCCTTTTTTTCCTTATTAATTACATACTGAAGAGTTAACCAGCCTCATGCTTCCTGCAGGTTCCCTTAAGAAAACTGAAATCGAAATATTGTAAGAGGAAAAATTATGATGAGATAAACAGGAAATTAGATACGAGTATAGCGAATGTTGGTACGAATTAGTAAGAGATACCTGTTCCCGAGACGGTAAGATAAGACCAGCAATCTTATAAGTTAGCAAACTGGTTGACTGGCATCCCCTACATGCTCGCATAGCAGGACGGTAGACAGGCAAGAGGAGAGGATGAAAGTTACGGAACCTTTAAAGGATTCAAGGGGAAATAGTAAAAGTTACAGATTCATACATCTTCAATGATATATTTTACAAACTTAACGCTGAAAACTGGAGACTACAAGGATTGTCAACTCTTGTAAGTACAAACACTGATGACGGGACACAACCAGCAGAGCTCTTCTCCTCTGCCAATAGTACGACACCACGAACATTGATTGCTCTTTTCCAGTAATTTATTGACACTGGGAACGAAATACTACGAGCATAGCTCTGTTTTTTTGAACTACAAGTATGTAATAACGCACATTAAGCGCTGCGAAATTGGTTACTCAACTCTCCCCCCCCCCAAAAAAAAAAAAATAAATCATGTTCCAGATAGGGTGGAACACGCACGATAAAACTCAGGCCAAGGGGCTAAGAACAACCAGGATTTACGAGCTGCTCCAGAGGTGTTCGTGTAATGCCTGAAAGCCAGTTAGTACACGCAATTGATCCCTTTGTTTAAGCTGCATTTGATTTATTTATAAATTTTATGAGAGGCGTTAAGCCCGTGGGGAGTTATTCATCGCAAGGACTGTTGAGGTTCGATCCTTTGTCCTGTAATTACGAGAGACGCTCTACTGCTCACATGATCACTTATACTAACTCGTTGAATCAATAAAAAAATAACAGTTCAAAATCATGTCCGTCTGTAGCTAAATTCACAGTTGTCTGGTTGGACAGGTAATATAAGAATGTTTTATTTCGGGGGTGAGAGGGGGCCACAGGGATTTGTGCTAGGGCCTTGGATTTTTAATTAGGTCAACGAATGAAGGCAAAGATGCAGAGAACATGACTTGATAAAGCTCTTCACAGAGAGAAACAATGTCCAATGAAATCTTTTTCTTTACCTGATGTCTGTGCCTTCGTACTTGTCGGCAATACACCATTTCATCCGTTTAAGTCAGCGTTCGACACTTGGATGCATCGGGGAGCCGATGCATCGCCAGTAAAGATATTACAATGTGCAGATTTTTTTTTTTTTACCCAGCACTTCAGTCCCTCTAGAGGAACTGAATTTTCTCGTACATTTTACATAACATTGTCAAACATTGTACAGAGGGGTTCTCTAGGATTCTATCCAGAACAGTTGACTATAATCCCAGGTACCTAATTATACTTCTACGTGGCCAGAAAGAACATGTGCTTAAGGAAGCTTTGCTCATATGTTCCGCCGAGCCTTGGAATCGAAGCCGATTTCTTTTGATCAGAAAAATGCAACGAAACATTTAGAAGGAAAGAGAGAGAGATTGACGGAGGAATGAGGTGCCGGGAGGGGATTCGGGAAGAGACGGTTGAGGTGGGGTGAGGAAGAGTTGTAGGGTGATGCAGCAGAGCCATAATTTACCCCCACTACCCCCCCCCACCCATGATCATACACTATACATTAGAAACGACATTTGAATCAAGACAAATTAGACGAACACCCGGAGCTGAATTTATGCTTCCTTGCCCGTATATTTTAGTCTGCCAGACACGAGGTGTTGCTGGCCAGCTTACCTCGTACCCACACCTGTTATAAATGGCATGGTAATACTCATGTTATACAGATACATAAAAAAAAAAGCCCTCCAGTTCCCTCCTTTCATTGCTAGTTTTTACAGTACAAATTATACGCGAATAAATCAGGGGATACACGTATCCTGGTAGCTGTTGCTGGCTTTGATTTATTTCCACTCTTATAGAGGCGGATGCAACACAGTGTTAAGAGGAAGGCTGAGAGACTTAAACAACTTGGGTGAAGTTATTACGTGCTTTCTGTTGCAAAGAAATATATCAAAACTTTCCATTAAAGTTGAATTAGCGTGTCTTCAAAGGAAGAAAAATGATCTACTCATCGTCTCTAAGCTTAAGAGCATCAACTCCAAACGAATAAAGAGCGAGAAAGTGGATTAACTGATTTCTTGGTTTTAGTGATTGGGAAGAGCTTTAATGGAAACAGGTGAATTTGTTCTGCTCTAGTGTTAGAGGAGGTAATGACTACCAGGCTAGTGAAGAAAAGAAGCCGGTTTATTTGGCATTCATGAAATTAGACTGAGATCTTAGTCCCTCTGATATACTGAAGATCTATTCAACCATTGTCCTTTCAAGAGGGTGGTACAATTCTGATGAACAGCTATTGATTTAAGAACCTGGAGCTGTTCTTATATTCTCAAAACAAATCTGATTATCTACTGTTTAAGAGAAGCTATATTGACCACTAAAGGTTTAGCGCTAAGTAAATATGTTTTATTAATCTGACAGGGAACGATATAGCGTCTTTTATACAAAATCCATACTTGAGTACATAGAGCCAGCATGGAGCCCAAGCCTTGTTTAAAGGTAAAAAAAAAAAAAGGTTTACAGGTTTGCAGTCAGATTAGTGATAGACATTAAAGGCATGTGGTACTAGAAATGACTAGGAAGAAAGTCACATATCTGGAGAAGAGGAGAATCAGGGGAAAAAAATATACATAACTTGAAGAATGCTTATAGTAATAGGCAAAGAAAAAACTACAGGAATATAATAACCTTTTTTTTTTCATTTGGTAGAAATCGAATGCAATAGGATTCAGGTAATGCAGTCAGACTTCATACAAGGTTTCAAGAGTAGGAATAAGGGAGCTCAAAGTTATAGAACAACTACTTAATTGAAATGAAAGTTAAAAGGAAAATCACTGGTACTTGACCTGTAATCTTATCCCCTCCCCAACAGGTGAGTGGAAATAAAAGAATCTGAGGAGGGAATGAAAGTCATCTCGGAATAACACAATGGCTTCACGACTAAAAAAATTTGTCTCGAGAACCCCAGTGTGCTGCATGCCAGGATCACGGAAATAAGACAAAAAAGAAAAAAAAAAAAAAGGATTGTCCGACTGCATTTCCCTTCGCTGCAAGAAAACCTGAACTACAAACTTAAGAGGTAAGTATATATAGAATAATTTAGTAACAGAAAACAATCATGGTGCAACAGGATGTCAAACGTCACCGCGGAGCACAAGTGACAAGTTAGGGGCCAATACACTTCCTAATATATGTAAGCTACCTCTCGGGATGCCCTGTTTCATGTCAATTCCCCAGACGATGCTAAGATTATGCGATGGTTCAAACACAAAAATGTAAAAAAAACTGCATAACATGACCGGTTACAAGAATGGTATGAAAAAGTCTGATAGAATTAAACTAAAGTATTTAGTGCTAGTAAACCAGTCACAGAAGGTGATAGGAGACCAGATAAAGTGTACCACACAGGAGAAAGCCGACTAGAGGTATCAAGCAACGCGAATGACAAAGGTATCAACATCACACAGCAAATATCATCTGAAGCCCAAATCAACAGCTGTTTACACTGACCTAGCAGAAGAACATTCAGCAACTAAAATAAGGAACCCTTTACACAATACATATTACACCAGTTCTAGAATAAGCAGTCTCAGTAGTACCAGTACCAGTAGTGTCAGTAGTAATGACTCGTACACCGACCGTTACTGATCCTATGCTCCTGCGTGAATCACTGACAGTTATTCACTGTTACAGCTGACCTAGCATGATTTGTATCCCGCTCACTCTCAAAGCATTCGTGAATCAGTTCAAGAGAGGTTAGGGACAGACGGCAGGTCAGGCGAGGCGTTCCCATATATTCCATCCAATATACGTACTTAACAGCCTACGTGAGTGCTTATTACCCAATCCACGTTTCGAAACCCCACGCGACAGCAGCACCGGTATTAAGCCTCAACTTAGTCTAAAAGATGAATAAAGTAGAGAAATTCCAAAGAGTATAGCAACTTTGTTGTAACTAAGGGACAAAAGCTACGAAGACACTGCATGACTAATATCTCAGTATACTAGAAACACGGAGAAAGTAAGAGATATGATAACATGCAAGATGCTCGGAGGAATAAGCACGATACACGCTGATAGGATAATTACAACAGAGATATAAAGAAGGGTCCCAGAAGGAAACTAAGTAGAGATAGCTAGTATGGATAGTAATAAGTATTTTTTTTAGCATTAGGGAAGTAGATAACTGGAACTGACTAGTGTAAGCTAACAGAAGCCATAAAATGAAACATAACAAATCCAGATAAAGGCAGCTAACAGGAAAGTCAGAAAGCTGACTATGTGCTTGAAACTCAAAAACAAATGTAATATACTCATCATACAGATTTCAGAAACAAAATTGAAAAAAAAAAAACTCTTCGGAGAGCAAAATTCTGTTATCAAACAATTCAGCTTCAGATCAGTAGAAGCCATTATAAATAACTGAAGTACTGAGAGAGAGTTAAAGAAAAACACAGTGGGAATGAAATGGGTGAAGAGACTGCAAATACTTAGATTTAAATGAAAGTTTGCAGTAGAGTTCCGCATCAAAGGTTAAAACAGGAGGAATAAAAGAATTATTGCTTTAATAGATAAATCCTCCCTCGTTCCAGCTACCAAGAATGAGAGACCTGACGGTCCGTGGACTGCACCAGACTGACTATCGTCACTCATACTGTAATAATAACTCGGTTCATTCCTCGTTCGTCAGCCGTATGGACAATAAGGGATTTAGCCTTTTATTATTAATAATTATATTCAGTTCGTGAAATAATTATTGGAAAGAAAATCGTAAATGATAATAAGAGGAAAATTTTCCTCATAATGTTTTATATTTATATAACTTACTTGTAAAGTTTGAAAAAATCTGCAAAATTGGAAACTAATATGAGTAAGATTTAGACGATTTCAAAATGAGTGAGATTTAGACGATTTCAATGGCAGGAACGATAAATGGGTGAATAAATTTACTGCAGATCAGCGCTACGTAATGGAAGTCATGATAGTGAAAACAAACCCAGTGAAGATTATAGATTTTGAGATAATGCCTTTACTACATCAGATAGATATGTGGCCATTGTAAATAACAGATCGGAACCACGAAACTCCATAAATGAGTCATGAAAGCTCTATGACATATTGAGAACCTTTCAAATAGGTTGTTTCAAATACCAGCTCTCCACGAGGTATCCACTCAACTCCCACGATACTCCCACACACCCACATAACCCCTACACCACCTAGCTTACACCCGCACCCTCAACACCTACCTTCATAACTCTCCCCCTGTGCCATAGTCCCCACACCAACACCATCGTACACCTTGCACAACTTTCCTCACATTCACGCTTACATCATCCATCCCCCAGTTCCCCATCCCCCAGTTCCCCATCCCCCAGTTCCCCATCCCCCAGTTCCCCATCCCCCAGTTCCCCATCCCCCAGTTCCCCATCTCCCAGTCCCCCATCCCCCAGTCCCCTCGCACCACCCACCATGTACATTAAAGCGTTCCTAACGTACATGCCACGGCTCCTGAGGTCGAAAGTAAACACCGCTGTAAAAACTGAATATGACGTCATGATATAAATAATTATAAGCTTTATAACTGCGACTGTTAGAGCATTGTTGAGCGTTGCAAGGTCACATTTATCTGGCACCATTAGTGTCATATTGTGGTGACAGTGTTTAGGAGTTCCAGCTGTCTTGCTAAGTAATGGAATTTATGTATGTGTGTGTATGTATGTATATATATATATATATATATATATATATATATATATATATATATATATATATATATATATATATATATATATATATATATATATATATATATTATTATATATATATATATATATATATATATATATATATATTATTATATATATATAATATATATATTCCCATGAGGCCCATTATGTTAAGTTAAAGATCATTCTCTTACAAATTACCTTTGTAACTTAGCAGTATATTCCTCAGAGAAAAACAATTATGTATTCCCGGAGGAGGATCTGTATGCAGGTACCTGGATGTTTTCTTTTTCTACCTCCGACTTTACAACTTTCTTTTGCTCATAAGTCGAGAACCACTAAAGTCAAGTTCAATTTTTGAAAGTTTCTGTACGGTAACAAGGACCAGATTCTAGGAACAAATGCCATGTGAGAGGTGCCCTTTCACCAGTTTTAAATACCTGGGTATTAAAAATCTCAATACCCTGGCATTAAACTCTTAGTACGCGAGTACTAAAAAAATTTAATACTCGGGTATTAAGAATACATACGCATATACTTATGCCTATACATGTTTTATATTTCCTACATTAGAATTATTTGACTACTAAGGTAGAGGAAGCTGGACTTATGGGATACGGGGATACCTTTCTCGGGTCATACATCGGCTGAAATACGTTATGTTCATAGGAAAGTGTTGAACATTTTGGAATCAGTTTCTGAAGAATGAGAGGTAAACAGATTTGATCTAGGAGAGCAGAGGTGGATTAGCTTTAATTCATGGGATCAAGAGCCCTTCACTGGTATCAAGGCGCCCTCATTCACTAGGCAAGAAAAAACTCCTTCAGCAGCACAACACCAAAATGTTGAGCCACTTATTTACGAAAGTCTATGACCAAGACTGAGGTGCACAAACTTGTTCTTCCACGCACCCCACACCTGTTCTTCCACACACCCCACACACCACACTTGTACACCCACATATCCCACACCTGTTCTTCCACACATCCCACACCTGTTCTTCCACACACACCACACTTGTACTCCCACACATCCCACACTTGGTATCCCTAACACCCCACACTTGCATTCCTACACATGCACTCCCACACACCCAGACTTGCATTCCCACACACTTGTACTCCCACACACTTGCATTTCCACATTCCCACACGGGCCTACATGTGCGTCCACACACCCACATGCGCGCCTACATGCCCGCACGCTTCACCACCGTCCAAGGCACAGTAATACTAGTAGTGATGGTATATGTGAAGCATCAATTACTGACCCAGTGTTTAGTGTCGATGCGCGCCTTATCAAGAGCATTTTAACTATCCCACTAACAACACTAATTGTAGAGAGTCGTGGATGTTTAAGGCTTCAAAATGACTGTGTAGAAGAGGTGAAGGGAGAAAGCGGAGATGAAAGGAGGAGGAGGAATCAGAAGAGAAAGTGGAGGAAGACGAAGAGAATCAATAGGAACGGGAGGAAGAAGAGCAAAACGATGAGGAATAGGAATAAAAATAAGATAGTGAGGGTGATGGAGAAAATGACTAGCAAAAGGAGAACAGCAAGAGGAGGCAAGGGACGGAGTGCTTAGGAAGAATAGCAAAGGAGACCAAGACAGGGAGAGGAGTAGAAGAATAGAACAACACGGTGAAGAGAAATAAAGGGAGACTGCACCAAAAGGGGAGATCAGAGTGGTGAGGAGACTGCGGGAGGGGAGATCAGAGTGGTGAGGCTGGATGATTGTCTTGTATGCAGTAATTATAGCTGAATCAATTGTGGGTAACTGACAGCTGCCCTTTTTTTTTTTTTTTACACAGGGTTTGACAAGGTTAGGTTAAGGATCCCTAGCTTTATTGACAAGCTATTTACAGATTAAGGGATCCTAACTTTATTGTCAAGATAAGAGCTTTTACCTACATCAGCTCATTTGAAAGCATTTTTACTGTTATGAGACATAAAAGTAAGGAACAGGATGAAGTTGGAGCCATCTGGGGCAGAATTTTCATTTGATCAACTGACTTTATCTCGTTGACATCATAATGCTGTACGAATGTGTTCCAGACTCGAGTCATCCTGGAGATAAATGATCTTAGATGAAGTGATGTTCTGGAGAAGAGTACAACCAGAGTGAAGTTGCTGCTTTCTGCCCTTCTTGTGGTATAGAAGCTTGCTTCACGCTGGATCCAAGTGTGGTACTTTGACAATATTGGCCTTGTACATAACAGTAAGGTCACCCACGTCCCTCCTGTGTTGAAGGCTCTGCTGAAATGACAGATCTATCCAGGATTGGTCCAGGCGAGAGATGAGACGTCTTGCTCTGTTCTCTACTCTGTCAAGCAGTCGCAGATGAAATGGGGGGGAGGGCAGGCAAACCAAGAAAGTGGAGCATACTCAAGGTGTGAGCGTACTTGTGCCTCTCAGAAAAAAATGCAACGCCTACTGCCAAGCAGATGCGAGATACGGCGAAGTGCTGTAAGCTTCCTGGCTGCCTTGTTTGCAAGATTTACGACTTGGTTCTTCATGGTCAGTTTGGAGTCAAATTTCACCCCAAGGATATCAACTTCTACCCCAGGTGCCAACACCCTCCCATTCATCCTTACTACTGCACCAGTATTACCATCATGGTGCCTAGAGATCATCATTTGTGTTTTCTCGGGTGCAAATGTTACTTGCCATCTATTTCCCCAACTTGATATAGCTCTTAGCTGGTGATTGATGTAGCTTAGAGCAGCTGGTATTTCTTCTCTTGGATAAGTAAATGTCAGAGTACAGTCGTCTGCATATGCATGGGATTCTGGGATTCTGGAAGAAGGTCGTTGAAGTAGACATTCCATAACAATGGTCCCAGCACGCTTCCTTGCGGAACACTTGCCCCAATAGGATGTCTTGCTGATTCTGTTCCATTGAGAACTTTCCCTTTTTTTTCTTTTTACATTATTTTACTTTCCTTTTTCTTTATTTTTTCTTTTTAAATAACGCGCACCCCCCCCCCCACACACACACACACAAAACACGCGCAAAACAAACACCACACACACACACACACACACACACACACACACACACACACACACACACACACACACACACACACACACACACACACACACACACACACACACACAAAACGCACACAAAACATACACACCAAAAAACACACACACAGGTCCATTGGGCAGAGGAAATAGCTTCGGCAACGTTATGGTTTTCGTTAACCCTTGAAAGAATGGCCTACTTAACGTTGTCTGTAAAGATATGTAGGAAGGAGGAGGAGGAGGAGGTTAAGTCAAACTAGGCGGCTGTGAATGTGCTGTGGCTCCTGGCTCTATCAGAACCCTAGAGTGATCCTCGGGAAGCTTTATTGGAACCCCATGTTGATCCTTAGGAAGCTCTATTGGAACCCCAGATTGATCTTTAGGAAGCTCTAATTGAACCCCATATTGATTCTTGAAGATTTATTGGAACCCTAGATTGACCCTTAGGAAGCTCTATTGGAACCCCATATTTATTCTTGGGAAGCTCTATTGGAACCCCAGATTGATCCTTAAGAAGCTCTATTGGAACCCCAGATTGATCCTTGGGAAGCTCTATTGGAACCCCAGAGTGATCCTTGGGAAACCCTGTTAGGACCCCAGAGTAATCGTGGGGAAGCTCTACGATCACTCCAAATTAAGCCTCGAAAAGCTATAGATTTTTTTTTTTAATTTTTACTTTGAGGGAGCCAGTTTACTAGGCATGGACATTCGTCGTTTGAGTGTATAAGAAACTCGTGACCTGTTGGAGGTATTGGGTGAAGGGCGCCCGTGTACCGAATGACATTTAAAATAAATCCCACTCTCCTTCTCCATCATTCCAATCCTCCCTCCGTCCATTCCCACCCTTCATCAGTGCCACCACCTCCACCTTCTTCCCCTCCATCTCCCACCTTCCATCATCACTCACCCTCCTCTGTTTCTCTCCCTCCCTTCCCCTGAGCCCTCACCCTCCAGCAGACCGAGATGGTTGACGACATAATAGCATGTGAGAGGGACTCATTATGCATACCTGCTTGTTACTGAGCATGTCATAAACTCTTAGAGAAACACAGGGCAGCAGCTCGCTTCATGGCCCAGGCTACATGCTCACCCACGCTCAACAACCAGCCACTCTCTTGTGACTAGAGATGAACTGCCCTTCTCACTCCAGCTTATTCGCCCAGCAAGGTTCGGTGTGTTGATGCCGGTGAAGGGCTCTTGACCTTTCTGTTCCGTGGATCATACATGTTATTCCCCGCTCCTCAGGCGCTGCATGACTCTTATTCGTTTAGAACTTCTTGTTTATTCGAACGTAGACTAGATTCTCGTGCTACCCCTTCCCTCCTTTTTTTATATAAAGGTCAGACATTCAGGATAAGAGTTTTTTTTTTTAATTTATTGAGAACACATCTTGTACAGACAAAATACATATATATATAGTATAACACTGGTTAAGAGCTATTATTCTGCCATAGTTGATTTCATAGCCCAGCCCTATCTATGGTATACTACAAACCCTACACATGCAACTCACAAAGGTAGACTGACTGTCTCCCTGATAACCACTTACTGCTGAGTGAACAGGGGCAGCAGCAGGTGTAAGGAAACATGCCCAACGTTTCAACCAGTGCCGGGGATCGAATGACGGACGCTCAGTATGAGAGCCGAGTGCGCTACTAATCGAGCCTATTTACTTACTAATATAATAGCACGCACATTTGTAATTACAAGTGCAATCATTTTCGATTTATTAACTGGACGAGACACCTTTCAGAAGAACGAAATAATGACAGGGATCTCAATCTTTCATATACCATATTAAGGAAGAATTTGCTCAGTTTTCTTACCGTCAAACACTTAAACTAACTGTCCATCTCTAAGAGATAGCAGTTATCAAAAATATCAGGGTAAAAATACCTGAATATACGTAACACTCACTTGATACACACCGAGAGATGTGTAGATAAATGGTTCAGAGAACCGACAAGTTGATGAATTAGACTCGTGTGCAGTGAGGTTTGGTAGTAAAGTCAATATGAGAATGGAGGATATAAATCCTGAGGGGTGTAAGTCATCCCAATAGAAGATAAGCTGTCAGTAACTCTTATACAAAATTTCTGTAACCATGCCTGTGAGAAATTCCCAAGAAACCTTCGCAAGTGTCCTTGAATGGCATACGTTCTTTTAGCTCAGCATCTTGGAGACTTTCGTCAAAATGAAAAGCATTTAGTAACTTCAGAATCTGAGGTCCAATGAAGACATCCTCGGTTTGGTGTCATGAACCTTGGGAAACCTCTTCTTCAAATAGGAAAATCATGCACCTTCTTTGCCCGAAGCTTTGACGAAGTTTTTGACGAGACCTATCTTAATATGTAAAGACGGAAGAAGTGTGTCCTTTGGATCGAATTATAGCCTGTGTTGAGCGTTCTTCATGCCTGCCTTATACGGTTGTGGAGTTGGCCATGTACGTTAAATGGTGTGGACAGGAAATAGCAGTTGTTTGTAAATCCACCTTGCAGTCCCAGTATCAGATCTTTCAGTCTTAGGTCACCACTGATTTTCCAGCCAGTGAAACTTGTTTCACTGGAAACAGTAAACAAACTCCATATTGCAGGATTATGATGTTTACCCAAGAATCAAATAATCAGTTAACATCACAACAATAATATACTGATCCTTTCAATTTACAGTAAGTTACTAGGCTTTTCTGTCGCTTACTGAATAAACTGATTCATGTGTGTGGATGAAGTAAATTCCACTGGAGTAATCTTTAACCAAGTAGCTCTGAGCGTTCCTTGGATAAATTATGATTGTGTGCAAGATCGTTAAGGTCAGTTTTGAGTCACTAGATGTAATTCTTGGTTGTTGACTCCAGCAGGTTCAAAATCGGAATCTGAGTTAGTGGCTTCATCTTCCAAGGGAAATAAATCTTTACTGGGTGGTGGTACTGGAACAGGGAGATCCTCTGAATGTTCCACCGGTTTAAATGCAAAATGATATGTTATTTTGGATTTGTTCTTTGTTGAAAATCCCAACACTTTTACGATACAGAAATAGTAATTGTGTTGAGCCACTGGTTCCCTTATTATCGAGACTGCAAATGGCATGCATTATTAGTATTATTATTAGTAGTAGTAGTATCATGGGGAAGCGCTAAACCCGTAGGGATTATAGTGTCTGTGTGTGGGGGGATGGAAGGCATTCAGGCTCAATTCCCTAGATCAAGAGCCCTTCACCAGCGTCAAGGAATCTCCCCTGAGGGGACAAATGGCGTGCCTGACTTCTATAAAGCAAACCGTTGGCGTAAAGAGATGAAGCCACAGAACAGCGATGAGGTACCCGCATATGAGGTACCCGCATATGAGGTACCCGCATATGAAGTAACCGCATATGAGGTACCCACAGATGAGGTACCCGCATATGAGGTACCCGCATATGAGGTACCCACAGATGAGGTACCCGCATATGAGGTACCCGCATATGAGGTACCCGCATATGAGGTACCCGCATATGAGGTACCCGCATATGAGGTACCCGCATATGAGGTACCCACATATGAGGTACCCGCATATGAGGTACCCGCATATGAGGTACCCACAGATGAGGTACCCGCATATGAGGTACCCGCATATGAGGTACCCGCATATGAGGAACCCACAGATGAGGTACCCACAGATGAGGTACCCACAGATGAGGTACCCACAGATGAGGTACCCACAGATGAGGTACCCGCATATGAGGTACCCGCAGATGAGGTACCCACAGATGAGGTACCCACAGATGAGGTACCCACAGATGAGGTACCCGCATATGAGGTACCCGCATATGAGGTACCCACAGATGAGGTACCCGCATATGAGGTACCCGCATATGAGGTACCCGCATATGAGGTACCCACAGATGAGGTACCCACAGATGAGGTACCCGCATATGAGGTACCCACAGATGAGGTACCCACAGATGAAGTACCCGCATATGAGGTACCCACAGATGAGGTTCCCACAGATGAGGTACCCACAGATGAGCTACCCACAGATGAGCTACCCACAGATGAGGTACCCACAGATGAGGTACCCACAGATGAGTTTTAGGACTTACTTGCCATGCGTCAGAGCCCCACCCGTTCTGTGATCCACACCGAAGTTCTGAAACTAGGCTTTTTTTTTCATTAGAGACGCGATGCTTCGTTTCTGCTTTGCCGGTGTAACTCTGCCGCATATATAGCAGAAACTATTACAGTCACTTAAGAAACCACGAGTCATTGTAGGCTTGTAAATTGACTGGTGATAATACCACTTCCTCTGAAAAAAGAGAATACATACAATTCATTAGTAGTAAAACAATCGCTTAAATGCACAAAAATCAAACAAAACCATAAATCTATCATAAAATGACCACGCATTCAGTAGACAGACAATAATATAATTGAAAAGTAATTGGGTTGAGGGTGGGGTTCTGTATCACAGAAACTAGACGTGTTGCATCAAAAAGTAAGTTCGGATTATTATTCCGAGTTGTATAAACGTTGGTAGAATTACCGACAATATGTAGAGTAAAAGAACACAAGTGCAACTAATGTGACATTTTTATTGTGGCAACGTTTCACTCTCCAGGAGCTTTTTCAAGCCGGCTTGACAAAGCTCCTGGAGAGCGAAACGTTGCCACAATAAAATATCACATTAGTTGCACTTGTGTCCTTTTACTTGACTTTATTCAGATTTTAAAAATTAGTTATAAACATAATTTTTTTAAAGGTAAGTTGAAACTTTTTTTGGACAGTGAATTATTGAGGAATATAGAGACAGATTTATGTGACATTTGGAGGTGCCTTATTAATGAAAAAAAATGATACCAGTTATTTTAATTATCAATTGAGAATATATATCCAGATTTTCTCCTGTTAGCCCTCTTGAGGCCTAGCTAGTTCCTAGGTCTATCGTGTATCCATATGATCTTGAGTAATGTGCACAAACTAGCCAACTCAACACCATACTCTAATCTGCCATTAGTCACTCTCCCTCTTCTCCCTCTCTTCTTCAACTGCTATCTCTCTCTCTCTCTTCTCCCTCTTCTTCCTCTGCTCCCTCTCCCTCTCCCTCTGCCTCATCCTCCAATATATTGCGCTTTTCAACACTCCCCTTCTCGCTCTTCCTCTTGACCAGCTGTTTCTCCCCCCTCCCTCCCCCACCCTCCTTCCCCATCACTAAGTCTGCCGACAGATCCCCCCAACCCCCACCTGCCCGCACCTGTTGGCATTGAAGGCCAGGCAATAATTCTACCCAAACTTGAGTTATGGTGGCGCGGGCTAGTATATATCACAGGGGTGACGCGGGTGGGTGGGGATGTAGGTGGGGGTAAGGCTGGGGATGAGGGTGGGTGTGTGTGTGTTGGGGTGTGGGTGGGTGTGGTGTGCGTTGTTGCAGATGGATTAGCGTGGGCGGGTGGTGGGTTTAGGTTTTGATAGGGGGGATGGTGAAGGGAATCCAGAGAGTGGGTAACGTGGGAGTGTTGGAGCGAGTGAGGGGGGGGGGAGTGCAGGAAGGGTGATGAGTAGGGTGATGGGTAAGGTGGGTGGGTGGAGGGTGCTGTTCATGAGTGGTGAAAAATTAATACGGGGAATGAAGGGAAACAGAGAATGAAAGATGCCACAGGAAAACTTCAACAGTCTCCACATACTGGAGTTAATTCCAGCAAGTGCCGACTTACACTGATAGGAACAGGAAATAGGAGACAGGAGGAAGCATTACTACATATTTCTGGCAATTGATTATTGGAATGCTCTGAGGTATTTCTTCAATCAGTGGGTTGATGAAGGGTGGAATGAACCGGATGAAGAAATGTTAGTAGATTAAATTTCAGTATTACTGTAGATATTATAGAGCCAATGAGGCCACGAATCACCGAATTTTGATTCGGTTCATTCCGGGAGACTGCAGGATCTGCAGCCATGGATACTCAGAAAAAGAATATGGCAGCTTTATTAACATCTTCGCCACGCTTCAGTTTCCGTCAGACTTCATCTAGGATTTCGGACAAATTGCCTAGAAAATCATTTTCACACACAAGATGACGATGATTGCGACAGATGTCTCATTTTCCCACAGATATCGTTACAAAGGCGTTAAAGAAAAGTGGAACAAATGCCGCAGTCATCATCCCCAGAACCATTAGAGACTTCATCAGATCAGGACACAACAACCAGGATAAAATTTGTGCTTCATCATACTCCATTTCCTGTGGTGGTTGTCATGTACAACAGTTTTGCTGAGATTTCACGCAGCCTAAACACCAGCGTTCAAGAATACAAATATCCTCACAGGACACACAACACCAACAGCACAGGTGTCGTTCATCGGTACAAATATTCATACAATATGGCATTGCAAGGCGCCATTCCCGTCATCAAAGACAGGGCCAGATGATGCCTATGAGCGGATTTTTATCAGCACACAGAATATCATTTAAGAAAACCAAACTGCTATTAGCTTAACCAAAACATTTGCCTACATTAAATACAGTTTAGGCGATACACCTGACGAACCACGGTACGAGTGGGGTTCAAACACGGCAAATGAGTCAGCGCGTGAGCCAGCTGGCTACTATAAGAGTCATCCAACTAGGTATATTTATACACCATAGGGAGGTTAACATGGGTTCCACTGTGACCATAAATACCTAGAGTTATGACTCGCTTGCCGTGAGTTCGATCCCCACCCGTATCGTGGTTTGTTTACATCATGTTATTACGATTTCGTGAGTCAGTGGAGCTGTACAGGAATGAAACTAAAGAATCTGTCTAGAAACCCTACAGCATTTGAACTTAGTTGACCAGTGTAACCACTGCATATCCACGATTCATCACTATAAAATGATTTCACCTCGAATCTAATAGGTTCTGTGCTGCTTCTAACCCTTCTCTTAGGAGTATGTATGTGTCTGTGATTTTATCTTCGTTTTGACTTGATAAAGTTTAACAAAGTGAAATGTTCTTGCAATGGAAGCTTTGTCTGCAAAGTGTCTTAAATGCTGTTTTAAGTACACCATTCGGACCTAACCAAGAAAAACTATCTAATTGTGCTTTTTGGTTTGGATCTTAGAAGAACTCGCTGGTAAAGGAATTTCCTGTCTGGAGGACGGATTGCCCTGGATAAATGTCGGGAGATGTGTTTCGACCTCTGCCACTATAACTGTGTACTTACATGTAACATACACACACACACTCACACACACACGCACTCTCACGCACTCTCACGCACTCTCACGCACTCTCACGCACTCACACGCACTCACACGCACTCACACGCACTCACACGCACTCACATTCGCTCACACTCGCTCACACTTTTGATATATCTCATTGCCTAAAACAAGAGTAATGACAGCTTTATTGCAATCTTGCCACCACCTGCTTGGATCTGCGGGTGATACTGCTAGCTGTGGTTGTCAAGGTGGTGACTTTGGGAGGTAATGGTTGTAGTGGTGGTGGTGCTGTTTATAGCGGTGGTAGTGATACGTGGGATGCAAGTGGTGATAGTAGTGTTTTGTAGGTGATGATAAATGATTTGATTATGGTGCTGATTATAACAGTGATAATGGTGGTAGTGATGGTGGTGCCGGTGTTGGAGCGGAGGCTGGTTATAGTATAATATATTAATATTTCTACAAGTACATGTACAGGTATACAGGCCTAGCTGACATCAATGGCTTAATGCTATATAGAATGCCCCTTGTGGTGCAGAGCATTTCTAGCAAATTAGGTCAATTTTGTCCCAGGATGCGACCCTTCACCAGTCGATTAACACCCATGTGCAGTATAATGTGATCCTTTATTGACAACGTTTCACCCACACAGTGGGCTTTTTCAAGTCAAACACAGATCTGTGTGTGACTTGAAAAAGCCCACTGTGTGGGTGAAACGTTGTCAATAAGGGATCACATTATACTGCATGTGTGTTTATATTTCCATTGTGTCGGTGTTTTGTACCATTTATTTCCAACACCCAGGTACCTATTTTTCTAACAAATGAACTTGGACAGTAGGCGTCTTAAGGAAAAAAGTCCTAGAGTTTCCACCCGTACTGTTGATCGATCCCCAGACCTCAATGTGTGAGCTGAGTGATCGGGCGGTGGTAGTACCGTCATATCGAGGGATGCGTGATCCAGAGAGCAACTTTGTAATTCTTAAACTCCATTTAGCCGTCCTGATTAAGTTCTGGAAACCAGTCACTACTTCAAACTCACTCTATATTGCTCTGGGAGGAACATACACATTATACGAGTACAATGATTTAATACTTACGAAAATTGAGGTAATGTATAACTATACCGGTAAAACATTCTTATAAAAACATGGTAATCCTACAGCTCCGCCAAGTTCTACAGCACCGGCTTCAGAATTGGTTTCACACTTTGAAATATGTCATGCAAGATCATTCACCTCCAATTACTTCCGTGGCTGAGCCTCGAGTTTTGGTTCTGTCTCTTCTGTGTAGCTTGCTCGTCCCTCTATAATGAAAGAACAAGGTTCTTTTGCATTACTCCCTTGCTTTCTCTTCCAAGTAGGTAGGTAGGAATGGAGGAACATTACGGTGCTAATATGCATACTGAAAGAAAAAATAAGCAGTCCTGCCAGAATTCAAGACATTTAAATGATTTTCATTTTATACTAATTTGACAGGACGATAGTACCTCCCTAGATGGTTGCTGTCTACTAACCTGTGAACTTGTAATATTGGTAGGTAGAATTACCGACAATGTTAGGTACAAGGATACAGGTGCAACTAATTTGTCCTGTTACCTAACCTACTAATTTGTATCCAAACATATGTCTCTTATGGAGGACTCCTGATTAACTATCAGCCAAACCTTCACCCATGTGAAAGTTTGCCTGATGTAAATAATTCACCCCTGTGAATTATTTACATCAGTTAATTACTAGTACTTAAACACATTGACAAGTTCCTAGAAGGGATGAAATGTGGAATGTCATTGTCTGTTGTATTTGGGAGTGGCTGAACTGCAGTTAGTCTCCAGCAAAAGCCAACCAAGATTCTCACGACTGCATATATGCAGTTATTTTTAAATGTACAGTTTTGTTCACCTCACACATGCTTATGAAATAATTGTTACTTAGCTGCTCCACTCACACTGTACACTGAAAATCTGCTAAAGTCTTTATTTTAGGGATTACCAAATTCTTAATAGTAATGCCTAAGTTACTAGCAGCCTTAATGGCCATCATGCAGTAGATGGACCTTAAACCTAACGTACTACTACTACTACCTCTTCCCATTAACACACACACACACACACACACACACACACACACACACACACACACACACACACACACACACACACATGCTACGATACCTGAGAGACTCGAACTCCCTCAACTGACCTAATTGCTCTCACTCAGTGAGTGAGAACCAGTGAAGTAAACTGAGAAATCAGTACCAATGTAA
The DNA here is from genome assembly GCF_038502225.1 of Cherax quadricarinatus. Taxonomy (NCBI): domain Eukaryota; kingdom Metazoa; phylum Arthropoda; class Malacostraca; order Decapoda; family Parastacidae; genus Cherax; species Cherax quadricarinatus. The sequence continues at coordinate 29,353,274 of NC_091311.1, read as the reverse complement.
TCGGGGCCAGGAGCTCGGACTCGACCCCCGCAACCTCAACTAGGTGAGTACACACACACACACACACACACACTCGCTCACTCTCTCTCCTCTCTCTCTCTCTCTCTCTCTCTCTCTCTCTCTCGCTCTCTATATATATATATAGATATATATATATATATATATATATATATATATATATATATATATATATATATATACACCCAGCCAAGCACGTAAGGAATTTAGGTGAAGTGCAAAGGTTTGCAGCAAGACTAGTCCCGGAGCTAACGGGCATGTCCTACGAGGAGAGGTTAAGGGAAATCGACCTGACGACACTGGAGGACAAGAGATATATAGGAGGGCTATGAAAACGACATGTAAAATATTGAGAGGAATCGTCAAGGTGGATAGAGACAGGATGTTCCGGAGATGGGACAGCAACAAGGGGTCACATTTGGAAACTGAAGACTCAGATGAATCACAGGGCTGTTAGGAAGTATTTCTTCAGTCACAGGGTAGTCAAGAAGTGGAATAGTCTGGGAAGAGATGTAGTGGAGACAGGATCCATACATAGCTTTAAAAAGAGGTATGATGAAGCTCATGGAGAAGGAAGAGTGACCTAGTAGCGACCAGTGAAGAGGCGGGGCCAGGAGATGTGACTCGACCCTTGCAACCACAACTAGGTGAGTGTACAACACACACACACTCTCTCTCTCTCTCGCTTTCTCGCTCTCTCGCTCTCTCTTCCCAATCGTGTAGTCGATAGGATATGTGCTTGAGTAAGACTCTGTGGGAGGGAGGAAGGGTAAACAGTCTCCTGTTATGATCTCAGTACACGTGATATTTTATTTTCTACGTCATTAAAAAGCCAATATATCTCGTACATAGTGTAAATGTTGATCATAAATCTGAGTTATATTAAAATATATATAGTATTCTGTTGAGGTATCCCTCATAAGGACATAACTCATTCTGGCTTAAATTATTATTTACAGCCAACATGAATAAAAAGATGTCACTGAATACTTTAAGGAGGTTTCTTTTAAGTGGAATTTGATGCTGCGAATCAGTCACTTTTAGAACAGATATGAAATCCTATATTTAACTAAAGATTAGACCATTCTAGTAATAAAATCAAGGTGTTCGTAATGACTTAAACACGTGAGAGAAATAAGAAAGCCAAGTAATTTGTTATTACGCCCGGAAGTGTGCAATGTTTGCCCAGTATATATATTATATATATATATATATATATATATATATATATATATATATATATATATATATATATATATATATATATATATATATATATAATTTAGTTAATTAGTCATAGCTGGTTACATACAATTATTTTCTGATATATTAAGCATAAATACAAGTAAAAACAAAATGCCTGTTTGGTGGTCGTTCGACATCTCCCTAATTATAATTTAATTTATTTATTTTGCAAGTATCAAAACCAATGATCCACAGGTTGTCCTGCGTCAGGGTGTGATGACGGTCATTGTGATACATGGATCTGAGCAGATTCGTGATCCATAAAAGTTCATTTTACAGTTCTCGCTCTTTACACATCCAAATACTCCCAACCATCAACTCTCAAGTCTGCTGTCATCTCAACATCACTCCCCATCATTTTCCATAGCCGTAACCACGCTCCTCCACGATTCGCCATCATCCAACTCATGGGTGATGTTGCTCCAACACAATCCGACCATATGAGATGAAATGTAAGGAAAAAGAAGTGGAAAGCAATAGTGGAAAGCCTTGGCCAGAGGCAGAGGCTGATACTCAGTCACAGAACAGACTTGGTTCAGAAAAGTAACCTTTGAAATGGGTGTTGGACACAGGTTGAGGTCTAGATTTAAGTACGGTGTAGCTGAAATCTAAGCCTCCACTTGGGCCCTTCAGCAACTGTTTCAGAGGTTTTCTCTGAAACAGGTTTTCCGAGACCATAAGCCCCCAGCCAAGTCTGCGACTGATTCTAGTCCTCAGCTTTTGGACAAGGCTTAAACTGTTCTCTAGATCCTCTCATATCTGTGTAACTTGCTTGTCTTCTCCCCTCTCTTACAATTCATTTCAAATTTAATGGTTGGGTTGGAATAACATACTTAATGCTGTAATAATGTGTTGGTCACTCCTTCGCCGTTCTCAGGTCTCCTACGTGCAGGTTGTGTATTGTTCCAGCCACGGCATTGTTTCTATTTATTCTTGAAGAGCTAAAGAAATCTGTCAGCCTGATCTGGGAGACTTCAGGACATCGCAACATTCCACTTTGGGGTCGGCAACAGTGGGAAGCTAAAAGGTTACCTTCCAGCAGGACTTCATTTACTATTTTATGGGCGAGTACGTGATGCAAGGATCGACAAGGTAGGCGCATTCGAGGAGAGGAACGTTGAGTACGATTGTATCAATCTAGTTCACGATTACAGATGTCGCAGCTGTTGTGGTGGACGATGAAATATAGCTGACTACAACGTAGGATAGTGGGCAGTGTCAAGGTAAAGTAAGTAACGAAAAAGGTTTTTATTGTTTCTTGCTGTGTAGACCTTGAAAAGTTCAACACGGAGCGAAATTTTGCCCCGGTTAAAGTATATTCTGCGATCTGTCATTTTCACACGGTCCGAAAGAATTTGTTGCCAATGTGTTAGTTGAATCCAGAGTATCAGGCTGTGTGTATTGCGTCAGAGAGCTACTGAACCCTAGGTTATAGTTTTTATTTCTGACACACATTGCAATACTAAGTGTAGTCGTGGATGACACACTGATGCTCACTGCTATGCATCTGCAGTTAAATAAAGTTTTATTAATCTTCAGTGTGTGTGTGTGTGTGTGTGTGTGTGTGTGTGTGTGTGTGTGTGTGTGTGTGTGTGTGTGTGTGTGTGTGTGTGTGTGTGTGTGTGTGTGTGTGTGTGCGCGTGCGCGTGCGCTCGCTTGCACCAGTGGCGGAGTGAATTGAGTCGCAGGGAGCACTTGTCAACCCAAGTTACGCATACAAAATACACAGACGTGAAACGTTCTAGTTATTGTGTAAGTTCTCATTATTCACTTTGCAGCACTTGGCTTACTTAAAGCGCCTCAAGGAAGCTTTGTGTGTGATTCAAGCCGCCTCGAAGAGCGAAAACAGGGACGGTAAAGAAGTAATTTCTGAAGACGTTTTCTTTTATGAGAGGAGACATGCTGGGTGACTGAAGCAAAGCTAGCAAAAAGTTCGCATGGTATCTGGAGTGTTGAAAAAAAGATCACGCTAAGTGAAGACAATTCCTCAGCTAACGTGCTATTCAACTTTTATTTATGACTTGTATATATGAACCCACAAGTCATCCTCATTCTGTAACATTCGTATTAACACTTTAGAACCAGATGAATTTGTTTCTAAAATGCATATTAATTTTTGTTTAGGAATAGTTTAGGTTAGAATAGGGTTGTAAAGTGGCG
>NC_091311.1:29329851-29344851 GCF_038502225.1 Cherax quadricarinatus | reverse complement strand
CCAAGCATAAGTATTCCTGAATAATCTTTCTAGAGAAATTAGAAGAAAAAGTTGACTAGTGGTATTAATATCTGGAAAACGGTAAATATTTCAAGTTTTGACTCCTCAGTTCGTATGTGCCTTAAATTGCTACTTGAGTGTCTACCTACCTGGAGTCTACCTGGAGGGTATTCCGGGGATCAACGCCCCCGCGGACCGGTCCACGACCAGGCCTCCCGGTGAATCAGGGCCTGATCAACGAGGCTCTTACTGCTGGCCGCACGTAATCCAACGTACGAACCACAGCCCGGCTGATCCGGCACCGTCTTTAGGTATCTGTCCAGCTCCCTCTTGCAGACAACCGGGAGTCTTCCCGTAATGCCCCGTATTGCTGGTGGGAGGCTGTTGAACAGTCTTGGGCCCCGGACACTTATTGTGTTTTCTCTTAGTGTACCAGTGACGCCCCTACTTTTCACTGGGGGTATGTTGCATCGCCTGCTAAGTCTTTGTTTTCGTATGGAGTGATTGCTGTGTGCATATTAGGGACCAGTCCCTCCAGAATCTTCCAGGTGTAGATTATGATGCATCTCTCTCGCCTGCGCTCTGGTGAGTACAAGTCAAGTGCTTCTAGGCGCTCCCAATAGTTAAGGTGTTTGATGGAACTTATACGTGCAATAAAGGTTCTCTGTACATTCTCTAGCTCTGCAATTTCACCTGCCTTGAATGGGGATGTTAATGTACACCAGTATTCCAGCCTAGAAAGAATAAGTGATTTAAAAAGGATCATCACTGGCTTAGCATCTCTTGTCTTGAATGTTCTCATTATCTGTCCTATCAGTTTCCTAGCAGATGTGATAGTGGCATTGCTGTAGTCCTCGAAGGTGAGGTCTTCGGACATTACCACACCCAGGTCCTTCGCATTACTTTTCCGCTCTATTATGTGATTGGAGTTTGTAGTATACTCAGTCCTAGTTATTATTTCCTCCAGTTTTCCATAACGGAGTAGTTGGAATTTGTCTTCATTGAACATCATATTGTTCTCTGTTGCCCATTGGAAAACTTGGTTTATATCTTCTTGGAGCTTTGCCGTGTCCTCATTGGATGACTCTCATGCAGATCCTAGTATCGTCTGCAAAAGATAGTGCTGTGGTTTACATCTCTGTCTGATATGAGAATAAGGAACAGGATAGGTGCGAGTACTGTGCCTTGTGGGGCAGAGCTCTTCACTATGGCAGCATCTGATTTAACTCCGTTTACCACTACTCTTTGTGTGCAATTGGTTAGAAAGTTGAAGATCCATCTGCCTACTTTGCCGGTTATCCCTTTAGCACGCATTTGGTGTGCTATTACACCATGGTCGCACTTGTCAAAGGCTTTTGCAAAGTCTGTGTATACTACATCCGCATTCTGTTTGTTTTCCAGTGCATCTAGGACCATATCAAAGTGGTCAAGCAGTTGCGAAAGGCAGGAGCGACCTGCTCTGAAACCATGTTGCCCTGGGTTGTGCAATTTTTGGGAGTCTAGGTGATTTGCTATCCTGCTTCTTAGAACTCTTTCAAAGATTTTTATGATGTGGGACGTTAAAGCTATTGGTCTATAGTTCTTAGCTACTGCTTTGCTGCCACCTTTATGGAGTGGGGCTATATCTGTTGTTTTTTAGTGACTGTGGAATCTCGCCTGTGTCTAAGCTGCTCCTCCATAGCATACTTAGGGCCCGTGAGAAGGGTTTCTTGTAGTTTTTAATGAACATGGAGTTCCACGAGTCTGGGCCTGGGGCTGAGTGCATGGGCATGTCGTCGATGGCTTTCTCAAAATCTAGTGGTGTTAGGGTTATGTCATAAATCTGGCCTACATTGAGGCTCATTCATGAAAAAATTGTTTGGATTGTCTATCTTTAAACTGGTTAGTGGCTCGCTGAACACTGAGTCATACTGCAATTTCAGTATCTCGCTCATTTCTTTGTGTAGGATCCATCTTGTCTGAGCAGAGCCCCTATACGAGAAGTGGTTTTTGACTTGTTTTTGGCATATGAAAAGAAATATTTCGAATTTCTTTCAATTTCATTAATTGCTTTTAGCTCCTCTTGTCTCTCCTGGATCCTGTATGAGTCCTTTAACTTCAGCTCAATATTTTCCACTTCCCTGGTTAGCACTTCCTTCCGTGTATCAGATAATCTGGCATTCTTGAGGAGCTCAATAATTCTTCGTCTTCTCCTGTAGAGGGAGCGTCTCTCTCTTGTCCAGTTTACTTCTTCTTTTCTTTTGTCTTATAGGAATATACCTTGAACATACTTCAGCTGCCAGGAGGGTTATCTTTTCGAGGCATTGGTTAGGGTCCATGTAATTTAGGATATCCTCCCAGCATGTTTCATTTAGGGCATAGTCTACCTGATCCCAGATGATGATCTTGTTGTTGAAGTTGAATTTGGTCAAGGTACCCTCATAACTGTATGCATCTTGCCGGTCAGGGCTCCTGTGCGTGCAAGTCTGGACTTCGACTAGATTGTGAATAGTAATTTATTTGTGAATCTGAGAACGGCAATGCTCAGTCTCTCCTCTTTTATTCATCCTGTCTGTCCTTTTCTTAGTTTTTACTTTCTTCTCTCCTTCCTTCCTTCCCTTCTTTCGTTTCTTCCAATTTTTCTCCTCCCCTCTCCCTTCTTTCCTTCATTTCCTTCCTCCTTTAGCTCTTAGATCCTTCCTTCCCTTTTCCTTTTTTTTTACTTCCTCATTCCATAACTTCTTTCATTTATTCTTTCTTCTTTATCTTTTTTCCTTTCTCCTTTAAACTAACAAAAACGCACAATAACATGACTGGAACAATACACATCCCACACATAGATGCTTACGACGACGTTTCAGTCCGACTTGGCCCATTTACAAAGTCACACTAACACAAGAGAGTGAAGGAGTCCTTACCTCTTTCCATTTCTTTCCCTCTATATTCATCTGGCTGCACCCAAGATGTCCTTCCTAACAGCAGTACCACATCAACGCACGCTAACTCTATTTTTCAGTGTTTGTGACGGACAAACTAGCTACTTCGGTGGCAAAATCTAAATCTGTGACGGACGTTCCCCTCAAGGAAGGTTCCTTGATGTTGGTGAGGGGCTCTTGATTTAGGGAATTGGATCTGTGCTCCAGTTCCCCGAATTAAGCCTGAATGCCTTCCACATCCCCCCCCCCAGGCGCTGTATAATCCTCCGGGTTTAGCGATTCCCCCTTGATTATAATAATAATAATAATAATAATAATAATAATAATGTGACGGACGTTGCTTGTTTCCACCAACCTCAGCTTATTTGTTTATGACATTAGGTTAGGTTTAGTTTGTCAGGAAACAGGACATGTGTTTGACACGGGTCTTGGTCATATGACCCGCAGCTGGAGCTTTTGGTTATCTGACCAAGGCCTTCCGCTGGCTTACTGTCCATTCCTTTAAAAATTATGCTTATGATTTAATGTTTTGGACATTTATTAAGTATGCTTGTCTCCATCTTGTTGTTTCTTTGTCTCTTCATCTTCTCGTTCAGTCACAAAAAAGAAAAAGCACAGTAAGAAATCAAACGACATATCTTCCACTCTATTAAAGTTCTCTCACATATTGCTGTCCACACCATTAGGTTGACATGCTGGTGACGAGCCTCGCAGCAGCGTCACCACATTGCCACGAGGAGGGCAAGAACATCTTGCGACACTGTGAATAAGTAAGTAAGTAAATTTATTCAGGTATACACAATACAGTTACATAGAATTATCATACATAGCAGCATATGTGTAGAGAACCTAGGATAACCCAAAAAACGAATCATGCTTCTTCCTTTTTTTTTTTTTTTTGGCATGTCAGAATCTTGATTACAGCCGGTTTTTCCCATGAATTGTTAAATGAAATTGGAACGAACTGCCATGCATGGTAGTTGAAGAAAACCCTTTGGAAAGCTATCATGAAGGATTGTGCAGTGATCTTTGAGAAGATGTGGGATGAATAAGTGTTAGATTTGATAGGATGGGCAAGCAAGCTTCCCGAGGAACTTCTTTCTTCACATGCTAGTTGATAAACATAATAAACTGTCTCTTAGGATGGGAAATTCTAGTATTATGTTCCTTTGAGGATTGATCACTCAGACTTCACTTTATTTGTGCGGTTTCCGTTCTTAGGAACAAGCTATCCTGAGGAGGGATTTCAGTTTATAATGATCCGCTAACTCACTGGATATTTGTAAAATACTTATCTCGAAACGGCAGTAGGTTAGTTTGAAATATGGAAGGACTAGGTTGCCGTGGCCACTGCCATAGGTGGTGCCTTGGTCAAGTCTTTATTCACTGGTGAATCTATGGTTAGTATTTCAAATGCAACGCTGGGCCACCTTTCATGCTGTTATGAATATTTTGTTGGCTTATTATTTCGCTTTAACTTGTGTATCTTGTGGTGCAATTACTCAGTCTTGCCAGAGATGCCCCAACATCAGAGCTCTGATACTCCTCCAAACAGCAATATCGCCGCCACTTCTTCAGACTGCAGGCACTGTACTTCCACCTCCAGGATTCAAGTCCGGCTAACTTAAACTTAAACAGCACGTCAAATTATAAAAATAATTTGCCTCTATTCAGCACGCTCACACAAGCCTATTTGAAGTCAAAGCCCCTAGCACACTCAAAACCTCCTATATTCCTCTCTCCACCCTTTCCTAGAGCGACCTCTACCCTTTCCTTCGCTCCACCCTCAGATTTATAATTCCTCCTACTTATTCTATTTTCCTCCATCCTTACTAAATGTCCAAGCTACCTCAACAACCCCTCCTCAGCCCTATGAATAATACTTTTCGTAACTACACCTCTACCTAATCTCTAGACCCCGAATTCTCTGCATAACATTCACACCACACATTGGCCACAAAAAAGAGACATCTATACTACCTCCAGCTTTCTCCTTGCTGCAACATTCAAAACCCATATAAGAACATTGACGCTCCTTTGATGCGTTCCCCTTTCTGACGCCATGGATAATGTTTCTTGTCTCCACAGATGCTTGAATGCACCACCCACCTTTTTCCCTTCGTCATTTCCATGGTTCATATTTTATTTATTTCATATGTTTATCCTTCTTAATATATTTTTGTGGTATATAATTCATACCTTTCAGTTTTTATTCTCATCTCTTTTCCATTTATTTTCGTTTATCCACTTTTTCTCCACGCCCTGTTCTTTACTCTTCAATTACATCAAATGAAATCACTGTGAATCCTTTCCTCTCTTCCGTTACTTAAGTGGGGGTTGTAACTTTTACCATTCCTTTTCTTCCATCACTATGCTCTTGTCATTTGAGATTTCCACTGTATTTGGTTTTACAGTATTAAAAAAAATGACCCTTCAACAGCCTCTCTTCGTGCATCAGGGGATCATCAACAAAACCCTTGGATGTCTTCAAGAGGGAACCCGACAGATTCCTTTAAAACGGTTCCTGATCATCCGGGTTGTGGTACACATGGACTACAAGCGGCTGGCACTAACAGCCTGATCGATCAGGCCAGCCACCAGGAACCCTGGTCTAGGACCGGGCTGCCAGGGGCAGTAACCTCCGGAAACTACTCCAGCTAAAAACTCCAGGTAGAGGTAACTGAATACAGTACTAAATAGGTTGTGAAACCAAGTAATTATATTAAGTTTTATAACTTGCACGAACTGTATCGCCGTAGACAACTAGAACATTTCACCCATCCATGAAAACTGTACTCATTTAGTATCATACATCTTAAAGCTTCTCCCGAGAAGCTAATTACTAGTAATCCCTTCACTAAATCACTTACAAGGGACACTGCTCAAATAGAAATTTCTCGCCTAACTATTAGTAATACTATATCACAATTTGTATAGAATGATGGGTCTAAGCAGGAGTCGACTGGCAGGGCTGCATCTGCGTTGTTGCCGCAAGTTAAGCATAAGAATTAACTGGCTTCTATAATGCAAACTGAATTGTTTGCCATCCTAATGACACTAAAGTTAATTTATGACCATTACCGATTTAATGTAACCACTGAAAGAACTTGACTCACATAATGACTCTAACAGCATTCTTATTGGAGAAGTCGGGTATAAATAATAAAAAATCAGAGAAAGGGGATTTGGTGTTCAACTCTTATGGATTCAATCATACGTTGAATTACTATCATAAGGTTAATAAATTTGTTATAAAAAAAGTACCCAGAAGGAAATTGTAGGATATAACTTGGGTATGTCTGTGTCTGTGGCCTGGTAGCTAAAGCTCCCGCTTCACACACTGAGGGCCCGGGTTCTATTCCCGGCGGGTAGAAACATTTCGACACGTTTCATTACACCTGTTGTCCTGTTCACCTAGCAGCAAATAGGTACCTAGGTGTTAATAGACTGGTGTGGGTCGCATCCTGGGGGACAAGATTGAGGAAAGTAGTGGAAATAAGTTAGTCTTCGATGACGCATTGACTTTCTTGGGTTATCCTGGGCGGCTAACCCTCCTGGGTTAAAAATCCGAACGAAATCTTACCTTATCTTAGAAATAATAGGAGCGAAGTGTTTAAAGAATCTGAATATCATAGGAATATAGTCAGAAGCCCCAGTAGACCTATAACTCACTATGATAATATGAACGTACACAAGCGTATTGACGGAGGAACTTAAAATGTAAACAGGCTGACTGATGCTGTATGGCCAGACTTGGTGTTGGTTACAAGTGTTTCTGACAGTTTGGCAGATGCACAGATGATGATCAGACTAAATGCAATGTATATGGTCTCCCTGATGGTCAATTTCTTGAACACCTTGTGCTTGATTGTCAACTTAGAGGAATGTAGAGATAGTCGAATAATCTACAGTATGTGACATGTCAGAGAATATTTATTAATGAAAGTTATATATCAGACATATTAAGTAAATATCTTAAGTTTGCATTCAATAAATAAGACATTGTAGATATAAATCTAAATTTACTCCTTTTAGCCCTTATTTTGGGCCTAGTTCCAAGGTGTCATCGTATTTATATGCTTTAGCTCTACATCAAAAGGACGGATATTTGTGCACGATAAACTTGCCGTTTCGGCGACAAAATCTAAATCTAATTCTTCCATTTCTTTCATCTCCTTTTGGTATCCACCTTAACTACTTCTTCTGTCGTTCTGCTGCTGCTCGTCCCTCGCCAGCTCACTCACCCGGTCATCCAAGTCGGGTTAAGTTAGGTCAGCGGTGTACACATGGCGCTGCTTCTAACGCCAGCAGTAGCGTCAGCAGCACCGTCAGCAGGGAGCGACCCTCTCAACTGGCATCCACGTATTAAGGCTGAGCAGATATAAAGAGGGCAGTGTGTGACCTCTGGCAGGCGCTGATGGAGTGGAAGGTCATGTAAATGAGACGGGCAGAGGGGGACAGGGCGAAGTCGATGTCTCCGGCTGATATCATCGCCAGGCTTGAGAGTGACTGCGATGGTGGGAGTGGAAACGGAAGTGGGTGTGACAGTCGTGAGAGAGAGAGTAGAGAGAGGGGGGGGGAGATGAAAGGGAAGTGGATGGACGAGATATGAGAGAGGAATGACAGGAGGGAAGTGGAAGGTGTCCTCTTACTGACTAGCGTAATAGGTTATATACCTAATTAACTGAGTGAACCGGGAGCAATGGTGACACATTCAAGAATAATGAACAGTCATTACATTTTTAATCATAGGTCAATAGCACAAGCGAACCCGCTTGGACTTATGCAGCTCTCATAAAATAAGAGAAAATAAGTACCGTATTTTTTCGGCCTGTTTACCTGGAGTTTACCTGGAGAGACTTTCGGGGGTCAACGCCCCCGCGGCCCGGTCTGTAACCAGGCCTCCTGGTGGATCAGCGCCTGATCAACCAGGCTGTTGCTGCTGGCTGCACGCAAACCAACGTACGAGCCACAGCCCGGCTGATCAGGAACTGACTTTAGGTGCTTGTCCAGTGCCAGCTTGAAGACTGCCAGGGGTCTGTTGGTAATCCCCCTTATGTGTGCTGGGAGGCAGTTGAACAGTCTCGGGCCCCTGACACTTATTGTATGGTCTCTTAACGTGCTAGTGACACCCCTGCTTTTCATTGGGGGGATGGTGCATCGTCTGCCAAGTCTTTTCGGCTTAAGGCCGAAATCTAGAGTACTCACTTTGTGTCTTTCTTCCTTCATATGAGATCGTTACCTGAAGCATTTCTGAAGGATTTATTTTATCAAATCATGACTTTATCAAGTTACGATTTGATAGAGAGCGAAATGTTATTACTATAAAAGCCTGTGCTGTACCGCCGGCAGTACGCCATTAGGTGGGTCACTGTTATGTTCAGAGATGCAGCAGTTACTGTAGAGCTTTGACCACTGAAAACTTCTATTAAAGAGATGCCTGTACCTTATCTGCAGTCGCTTCCAGAGGTTATCGCCCACAGTCTGGTCCCAGTCCAGACCTCCTAGTTGCTGGTTTGATCGTTAAAAGCTGTTGGTATCCCCTTCCCGCAGTCCGACGTTTGTAAACAAGTCATAAAATGCAAAGTGTTGTAATGACATGTCGGTACATTTTTCCATTGACATTCAGTCCGACGTATGCACCATACCCCGACTGATCAGGAGTTGATTTGAGGAATTTGTTGAGCTTCCTCTCGAATAGAACCCTAATGCATAGTAAGGAAAAGTCTACAGTATCTGTAGCCTATTGATACGAAACTTAATAAAACTGAATGTCATAAAATTTAAATTTGAGCTTCACTCCATGATCAGTAAATCTACGTCATCACAGAAAACGTTTGATTAGGAGAATGATTAATAGTATGCTCAATGGAGATTGGATTTTACAGCCGAAGCGGCTAGTTTACTGTGCACCTCATATCTGCCCTGCGGAGGGTAGAATGATACACAAAAGGCCTAGGAGCTACGCCCCAAACCGGTTTACAGGAATATATCTGGATTTATATGTACAGTTGACTTAACTGTCGCAAGCAAATTTAGGAAATTTGCTCAATATGTCTGGTATCTCATTTTCATCTCATATTAAATTATTCCTTCGTAAGAAATGTGATAAATTAACCATGGGTAAAGTCGAATAGAACCTTGATTTGTGTCAAACATTTGAAAAATATGAGGAGAAAGTTAATATAAATGTTGTTAGAAGCCGGAGTAGATCTGTAATTCGCTTTGACAATGTACACGTAAATAAGCATATTTACAGAGGAACTTGTAAATAAGATGATGGATGTTGCAGTAGCTGATTCAAGTATTTCAGGCAGTCAGTCATATAGACAGGCGATGATATGGTATGGTTTGTTTGCAATCGTGTCATTACGATTTAGTGAGTCACTTTCTCTCAACAAGTCCGCAACTGTTCACTTAATTAGGGATAGAGATAGTACAAGGCAAGTCAAGATATCTTAATGAAAAGAAGAAGCAAAAAATTCTGAGTATCAAATATATTCTCGTAATGTTAAAAAAAATAAGAGTTTCCTGATATTATATACCAGTTATATTAGTATTAGCCTTTTTAAGGCCGAGGTTCTTAGCAATATTCATTAAACCTGCTGCTTCGCCGGCAAAATATAATTAAATCTCTTTCAGATGTGTTGTTATATTAGTCTGGTGTGGGTTGTAAGGGAAATCACGCCAAGAAGGTTAATTAAGCAGTCTTGTACTGGTTAGCAGATATATTAGTTTATTTGCAGTAACGTTAATATGAGTGTTTAGTCTCAATGTTAACACCAAGCCGGTGTAGAACTGGTTGCTGCCACTCAAGGACGGGATGTATTGAGGGCTTTCCAGGATTAAAAAAAAAAAGTCACAACATGACTGGAACAATTAACTAATTTGCATTTTAGAGAGGAAACTTTACGCAATAATGATACAAAGACAACCAACCTACTGTCTACCTGGAGGGTGGTTCGAGAGTCAACACTCCCGCGGCCCGGTTCCATGATCAGGCCTGGCGGTGGATGATCACCTGATCAACCAGACCTTCTGATGACCAGAGCTTTGGTAAGATGGGTAAGGAAGAAGGATGGGTTACCTGGAGGTTACCTGGAGGTTATTCCGGGGATCAACGCCCCCGCGGCCCGGTCCACGACCAGGCCTCCCGATGGATCAGGGCCTGATCAACTAGGCTGTTACTGCTGGCCGCACGCAGTCCGACGTACGAGCCACAGCCCGGCTGATCCGGCACCGACTTTAGGTATCTGTCCAGCTCTCTCTTGAAGGCAGCCAGGGGTTTATTGGCAATTCCCCTAATGCTTGTTGGGAGGCTGTTGAACAGTTTTGGGCCCCGGACACTTATGGTGTTTTCTCTTAGTGTACCAATGGCGCCCCTACTTTTTATTGGCGGCATTTTGCATCGCCTGCCCAGTCTTTTACTTTCGTAGGGAGTGATTTCTGTGTGCAGATTTGGGACCATTCCTTCCAAGATTTTCCAAGTGTAGATTATGATATATCTCTCCCTCCTGCGTTCCAACGAGTACAAGTCAAGTGCTTCCAAGCGTTCCCAGTAGTTAAGGTGCTTGACAGAACTTATACGTGCAGTAAAGGATCTCTGTACACTCTCTAGATCTGCGATTTCACCTGCTTTGTATGGAGATGTTAATGTACAGCAGTATTCCAGCCTAGAGAGAACAAGTGATTTGAAAAGGATCATCATGGGCTTGGCATCTCTCGTTTTGAAAGTTCTCATTATCCATCCTATCATTTTCTTTGCACGTGCGATCGTGGCACTGTTGTGATCCTTGAAAGTGAGATCCTCAGACATTACTACTCCCAGGTCCCTTACATTATTTTCCCGCTCTATTGTATGGCCGGAGTCAGTAGTATACTCTGTTCTAGTTATTATCTCCTCCAGTTTTCCATAACGGAGTAGTTGGAATTTGTCCTCATTGAACATCATATTGTTTACCGTTGCCCACTGGAAAACTTTGTTTATATCTTCTTAGAGGTTAACCGCGTCCTCAGCAGATGACAGCCTCATGCAGATCCTAGTATCATCCGCAAAGGATGATACGGTGCTGTGGTGTATATCTCTGTTTATGTCTGATATGAGGATAAGGAATAAAATGGGGGCGAGTACTGTGCCTTGTGGAACAGAGCTCTTCACTATGGCAGCCTCCAATTTAACTCTGTTGACCACTACTCTTTGTGTTCGATTTGTTAGGAAGTTGAAGATCCATCTCCCCACTTTCCCAGTTATTCCTTCAGCACGTATTTTATGGGCTATTACGCCATGATCGCATTTGTCAAATGCTTTTGCAAAGTCTGTGTATATTACATCTGCATTCTGATTTTCTTCCAGTGCATCCAAGGCCATGTCATAGTGATCCAGTAGTTGTGAGAGGTAAGGATGGAAATATTGGAAAAGGGTGGGAGGGGGGAGAGGTAGGATATAAAAGGTAAGTGGCCCAACCACTATGGTGTAATTTAAAAAGTGTATGTGAATTGATAAAATATTCTTTAAGGGGTATAATACTAACCCATCAGTCACATAGATATAATAGGTATATGAGTACATGACTCTGAATTGGTAGTAGTTATACAAGTTGCAATTGCTTTTTTTTCGCGATTGCACAACGGATATTTATACAACAAGAAAGGCATTAATTTTCTGGCCAGTTTATAAGTTCGTGACAATAGCTTCTTAATGGTGGTGTCCAACAATAGTCAATAGCATAATTTTACATTAGAAAGTTATTTAAGATGTCTCCCTAATTGGGGGCGATGATTTTCTCAGTATACATAGAAGGGTTCTGGTAGTATCCAATCTTCTTCATCAGGTAAGTTGCTCAAAATCATGGGTCGAGGGTAATCATCTTTATGAATAAAACGACGAACCCTCTGTGGGAGAGTCATTCTTTGAGTCCTGTGAGGCGGAGTATTGATGGTGTAATCGGTGGTATTTATCACTTGTATAGGATGTTCTCTATCTGGCATGTATAGTTCTTGTATAAAGTTGTTTCTTTTTTAGGGTGTCAAGGCGTACATTTATAGCAGTAATATCTTGTTGTGTGTGTAAATCTGCCATTTTAACTCTGTCTCTCCTGGTATCGGTAATAAAGCGAAGAGCACTATTCTGGACCCTTTGTAACCGTAGCATGTTGGTCTTTGTTGTTAATGACATTGGGACACAAGGGTATTCGAGTATAGGTCTTATTATCATTTTATACAGATGTTTTTTGACATGTTGAGGGGCTTGACTGAATCGAAAGAGTCTGCCAAGACCGGCTTTGGCTGTGTTGATCTTTTTAGTTACATGAGATGTTGAGTGGAGCAGCCTGTCTATTTCATATCCCAAGATCTTGTTAGGGTTTCTAATGGCTACAGGTGTACCTCTGATGGAGATACCCCCTTTATCTTCGATGGTTGATGCAAAACATCCTATCGTGCTAACAAGGACCTTGTCAGGATTAGTCGTAATTCTCCATTTCTTCTCCCAATTAGATGTTCGACGAAGTTCAATATTCATTTTTTCTATGACTCTCTCATACTTGTATTTTCCTGTTACTGGAGTTGATGAGACGACATGAATAACATCATCTGCAAACTGTGTCACAATTGTGTCATTAAACTCTGGTTGAGGAAGGTCATTCACATAAATGTTAAACAGAAGTGGACTGAGACAAGAACCTTGTGGGACACCAGCCGTCGGTATAAAAGGTTCTGTCGACTTGCCATGAAAGGTGGGAATGATTTTTCTTTGAGTTAAGAAATTATAAATTACTCTGAGAAAAGTCCAGTTATGGTCTGGTAGGTCAATGAGTTTGTATATAAGGCCATCAACCAGACCAGGGGTGGGGAACCTGCTGCCTTCTGAATAAATTATATTTCTTGAAGTTATTATATAATAATTAATTTTTAAAAATTAGCATTTCTTGAATGCTGCCTTAATTGATTACAGCTAACTTTAATGCTGCCTTCCAATATAAAAAAGATTCCCACTCCTGACCCAGACTGTTACAGCCGGCCGCACGCAATCCAAGGTACGAACCACAGCCCGGTTCGTTAGATGCTTACTTTAGGTATCTATCCTGTTCCATCTTGAAGACAGCCAGGAGTCTACTGGTAATATCCCCTTAAGTATGCTGGAAGGCAGTTGAACAGTCTTGGGCCCCTGACACTTATTGTGTTCTCTTAGTGTACTCACGGCCCCCCTGTTTTACATTTGGGGATGTTGCACCGCCTGCCGAGTCTTGTGCTTTCATAGGGAATAATTTCCGTGTACAGGTTTGGGACTAATCCCTCTAAGATTTTCCAGGTGTAAATTACAATGTATCTTTCAAGCCTGCTTTCCAAGGAGTACAGGTCAAAATTGAGATGCTTGACTGTACTGATACGTGCAGTGAAAGTTCTCTGCACATTCTCCAGATCTGCAGTATTGCCTGCCTTGAAAGGGGCAGTTAGAGTGCAGCAGTAATCCAGCCTAAAGAGAACAAGTGATTTAAAGAGAATTATTGTTGGCTTGGCATCCTTTGTTTTGAAGGTTCTCATTATCCATCTTGTCATTTTCCTAGAAGATGTGATAATGAGATTGTTGTGATATTTGAAAGTAATCTCCTCTGACATTATCACTCCCAAGTCCTTCATATTAGTTTTCCGCTCTGTTATGTGGTTAGAATTTGTTTTATTCTTCGAACTAGCTGTTATTTCCTCAAGTTTTCCATAACGAAGTAACTGAAATTTCTCCTCACAGAACTTCATATTGTTTTCTGAGGCTCATTTGAAGACTTGGTATAAACCAATGTCCTCAGTGGATGACAATCGCATGAAATTCGTACACAAGGTAGATTTCTGAATAATCCATAAATTTAATGAAAAAATAGAGATATTTAGACATTAGTCATTTTAGTGTCGCAGAAATGGTCTTATAATGAAATGAGAGCAGTTTTGGGTTCAAGTGGGTTATAACGCTTATGTGTTCTCATTTTATGTTGATTTGAGAATTAAAATTCGAATCGGTGGACCTCTTAAAAACTGACCGAAATTTTAAATTATGATTCTTTAATTCGGTATTTCAGTCCAATGAAGGCACCACAACCCAGCTGATTAGAAACTAATGCCAGGAACTTACTGAGTTCCTTCTGGAAGACAGCGTCAGCCATAGGAAGACGGAATGGAAGAACTGGGAACCACGTTTAGAACCTGACACACAGATAAGTTAATAGAAAAACTGATGAACTTCATGTAACAGCACGTCAGTGGCACCTGGGAAACGAGATGGGAAAGAACCTGTTTCACATCCACACCAGATCTCTCTCTCTCTCTCTCTCTCTCTCTCCATCTCCATCTCCCTCTCTCCTATCTCCTCTCTCTCTCTCTCCTCTCTCTCTGTTCTCTCTCTCTCTCTCCTCTCTCTCTCTCCTCTCTCTCTCCTCTCTCCTCTCTCTCTCCTCTCTCTCTCTCTCTCCTCTCTCCTCTCTCTCTCTCTCTCCTTTCCTCTCTCTCCTTTCCTCTCTCTCTCTCTCCTCTCTCTCTCTCTCCTCTCTCTCTCTCTCCTCTCTCCTCTCTCTCTCCTCTCTCTCTCTCTCTCTCCTCTCTCCTCTCTCCTCTCTCTCTCTCTCCTCTCTCTCTCTCCTCTCTCTCCTCTCTCTCCTCTCTCTCTCTCCTCTCTCTCTCTCCTCTCTCCTCTCTCTCCTCCTCTCTCTCTCTTTTTTTTTTTTTTTTTTTTTTTTTTTTTTTTTTTTTTTTTTTCACTTTTTTTTTTTTTTTTACATGGTTTGCACAAGGTTAAGGATCCCTAGCTTTATTGACAAGCTATTTACAGGTTAAGGATTCCCTAACTTTATTGACAAGCTAAGAGCTGTTACCTACATCAGCTCATTTGAAAGCATTTTTATTGTTATGAGACATACAAGTAGGGAACAGGATGAAGTTGGAGCCATCTGTGGGCCAGCATTTTCATTTGATCAACTGACGTTATCTCGTTGACATCATTATGCTGAACGAATGTGTTCCATACTGAGTCATCCTGGGTATGTATGATCTCAGATGGGTGATGTTCTGGAGAGTACAGCCAGAGTGAAGTTGCTGCTTT